>NC_135500.1:170078536-170213536 GCF_052857255.1 Amblyomma americanum | reverse complement strand
CGACGCCGCCGGACCGTTTCCGCCTTCGCGGCCTTCCTATCGCATTAAGCAGTGCGTTATGTTACTTCCTCAGAGCAAACCCGATCGCGACACTTTTTCAAGTCTCCCCCGCGGTCATACTTTTTCCGAGACCCTTGGTGCAAACAATATGCTTTAGGAATGCGATATAACTGACCGCGGTTGAAAGGTTCACGGCAGCTGGTTGCAGGTAGGACCCTCTAATCATTACTGGCGGTCCGGGAGCGCACGTAAGTTCGCGAAGAATGGATTCGCCAGAGCGGGACCCTGTGCTGCTGATGTCCGTACTAACGAAGTTATCCCAAGCGACATCCGACCAGCTGTGCAATAAAGACGCGTTGCTGGCAATTCACATGCGCCTGAACGCGTGTGTGCTATCCATAGCGTCATATGTCGTTCCTGTGCCCTTACAGTGACGAAGGTATAGCGCAACGCAGCATGCGCAGAGCGTATACCGGCTGCACTGTCTGCTGTTTGTGCTTTCCATGCTCGCGGTAGCAGCATAAAATTTGCAGAGCCGATTGAGTAGGCGGTGTATACCACGTGACTGGTGGGGCCAATAGGCCATTTGAGCGTCAAATCACCACCGTTCGGTATCCCAGACTGTGCGCAGCTCTGCTCAGCCGAGATACTGGCACGCAATAATCGACTTTATAGGCGTTCGGTGTGCGCTTGGCCGGTTGTTATCTACGGTTTCAATGCTCTATTCTTTATTAACCGTTTTAGTCGCCACTTTCGTTCCGGGCCGGAGTCAAGGGGGCTGAGAGACGCTGTTCGGTCCCTGCACTCACTGGAAGCGCGAGTTTTTAACTGCGGGGGCGAGTACATGGCTTTTCATCATTCGCTACAACCGAGTGATGCGGCCAGACCTGTTCGTTGTATCTGAGACGTATGACTCATGAACTTATAGAGACTAACAGCAGCACGGTCATTGTTCATAATAAGCGAGCGTTCGTTATATCTGCGGCCATTAAAAGTGGGCTCTGCCTGCACTATAAGCATGAAATGTTTGGCAAGAAGGGAAAAAAAAGTGCTGTTTGCATGCCGTTTTTTCTGCCGCAAACATGAGTGAACTTAGTTTGACTGACATGAGTGCGGTTGCGCACATCGAGCAAGGAAGGAAAAAAAAAATAAGGGAATCATTAGAAAGAAATCACTTCACGAAAGTCTTGACTGCATTAACGACTGAAGATCCGGTTTGCCTTTGAATGACTCTATCTGCTGCCTGAGTATTGCATGCATGCTTTCAAGCTTTCGCGGATTTTCCTGTTCTTTTCGGTCGCGTACGGGCATGTGGCAATGTGCGTGCCGGGAATCCTTGCACACGCGCAGTTCGTGTGTTGTGAAACGTTATTTTTTTTTCATGCAGATTACGTCATCTCAACCTTCACGCGAAATCTGCAAGGGGTGTGATAAATAGATACACTGCACCATACCGATGCACGTTGCATTCCTGCTTCAGTTCTCTCTCACAGACCATGGTTAAAAAATGTATTATTATTGATAAACACCCATAACAAAAGCGTCGCCCTTTTTACTGCAGTGCTGCATCCGGAACGCATGCGAGTTATAGTTCCGGATGCGCAGTCCGAGCGTCCCGTTCCTCTTTCCTCTTGCCGCTGCACCGTATTTCAGAAGACGGCAATAATTCGTGCAGGTTTAAAAAAAATCTTAAATTAATGCTGCTGCACTCCACTTCCTCTCGTATATCTCACAAACATACGCTCAAACCATCCCAGTCGTTTGCCGCAGCGTTTTTCTAAATACAACACTGGATAATAACTCTTAGTGCTAAAGCTGAAACACCGCAAATTGTATATAAACTCTGTCGCCCATATATATGCAATAAGCTATGCTGCGAGTCATTTTTTATTCTTTTTGTACCTGTTTCGTAGCAAACAAGGCTTTATATGCTGCGATAACTGAGAAACGCTGCTGAGGAGAAAAGCGGGGAAGAGTTAAGTACGTGCTGATTAGCTGTGACTCGAAGCTGACTCGACCCGCCGTGGTGGCTCAGTTTTTAGTGCGCAGTACCAGGGTTCTATCCCGACTGGGGCGGCCGCGTTTCCATGGAGGCGAAACGCAAAAGACCTCGTGTGCTGTGCGATGTCAGTGCACGTTAAAGGTCCCCAGGTGGCCGAAATTATTCTGGAGCCCTCCACTACGGCATCTCTTCATCTCTGTCTTCTTTAATTCCCACCTTTTTCTCATCCCTCATGGCGCGGTTGAGGTGTCCACTGAGCAGCGAGACAGTTACTGCGCCATTTGCTTTCTTCAAAAACCGCCAGTCCGTAAATGAGAAATGCAGTACACCCTGTTCAATGTTTTATAAAAACTACGACTGAATTTTCAATGACCCCTGTTGCAACAAGAGACGCCAAGAAGACGACACTACATAGACGACAACACATGAACACCTCCGCGTGAGGAGACAAAGGTAGCGTAGTTATCAGGTAATAAGTACATATATGCTCACCAAAATTCCTAGTAGTACGGCGTAATCCAGTCTCGCGTGCCTAAGCAGCACTCACTTTTCTAAAATTCTGCTTTTAGAGTACATTTCACTCATTTGACTTCTTTCTTGACCAGAAGGCAGTGAAGTGCCCAACAGTTGCAAGCAATTGCACATTTACCAAACTTGTCTTCTCAACATTAAATCCTATAGAACACGCAACTGATTACAACGCTTAAAGCAGGACAAGAAATGGTAGAGTCAGGCAATAAACACCAGACGCCCTGTTGCCAGGGTGGCTCTGTTTGACAAAACCAATGAGAAGAAAAACGGTACTGACGTGCCTGATTAAAGGACAGATTTAGTTCTCACTCGTTTTGTCGACGTCTTTACTGAGGAGGTCTCCAGAGAAGAAGCAGTGCTGCAACTATTGCCACCTCAGCTCACAGCTCCTGCGTTGTCATACGAAAGAATATCCTTCGACCGACGCAGCCGGCGATGCGAAACAGACTTCGAAGAAAAACCCCTGTTTCAAGCTTCTCATGGATTGCGAGATCGCCTCGATGGCCTTGAACGGCAGCGTTTCCTGTTCGGCGCCGTTAGGAGCGGGCAGGCAAACTAATTGTTGCTCGGTTTTGTGTATGCGTTTTTGCAGCGCTCGCATCATAGAGCAGCATTTGGGTTTGTGATGCGCTGCAGGCTCACGTGAGGTTTGCTTTTTTCATTATATACATGTACTCAGTAGCTCGCAGGTCGATCGAAGGGGGAGCACGATCCGCATGAATGAGTATCCGATGTACAGCACGACACGCTCAGTGGCTGTGCTCGCACATGTGCTGTGTACACGCAACTCAATGACCTCAGTGCAATCAATCCTGACCATGTGACCGCGCTAAGCAAGGTGTTCACCATACGTCGAGCTATACTTTTTCCAGCTGTGGGTGTACAGGCAGGCTCTAAAGACTTTACGAATATTTGGCAGACAGCACCTATGCGTCCCTAAAAGATGCTCGTACGGAACATGTAATGGCAAGCTGCAGAACCGACTTGCACGTGGAAAAAAACGCCGCAACAAAAGCGTTTTTAATCGCCTTTCACTGCAGAGCGATTCAATAAATTCATTCAGAGCGTCGAATTCTTGACAAATTGGAACAAATATAAATAGCAACGTCTACTTTTTATTACTGCCCGGGAAACGTTAACAAGTTCACTGCGGCGCGGGTCACCGGTGGGTCATGTGGTGTACTAACGCTATAATCTTGGCCGTCATGCATTTACAGTTGTGCAGGGCATCCAAAAATAGATTTTCAAAATTTTTAACCGCAGGCGGTGAGGGGCACCCGAAAGTCTTTTTCGAACACAACTTTATGCGGCCAGGCGGACAAAAGTGAGATAGTGTGCACTGCTTCTGTATTTCAATAAAAAAATCAATTTTAAACTTGTTACTGACCGCAGTCAGATTGAGTGTGGGCATTGTGAAGTTATAAAAGTGATATTCCTAGGCAATTTAGTTTCGCAAAATCTTCGTAGCGTGTCCGTGTTTCCAGATCATCATCATCAGGCCACTTCAGGACAAAGACCTCTCCCACGTCCCTAAAATTAACTCGGTCCTGTGCCAGTTGCGGCCACCCTATTCTCCGCAAACTTCTTAATCTCCAATACACTGTGTAGCGCAGCAAAGACGAGGACACAAGAGACGAGAGACGAACACCACGAGCGTCTCTTGTGTCCTCGTCTTTGCTGCGCTACACAGTGTATTGGAACTATGTACCAACAAGCCCAAAAAGCCACGCTATTCTTAATCTCATCCGCCAACCTAACCTTCTTCCGCTCCCTGCTACGCTTGCCTTCTCTTGGAATCCATTCCGTTGCTCTTAAGGACCATCGTCTGTTTTGCTTTTGCATTACAAGCCCTGGCCATGCCCAGTTCTTCTTGACTCCGACTAGGAAACCATGAACCCGCGTTTGTTCCCTGACCCACTCCTTAACGTTACACACATGTTTTTCTGCCCATCGCTGAATGCGCTGTCCTATAGTTCAAGCCTTTTCATTGGCCTCCACGTTCCTGCCCAATAGGTGAGTACCGGCAGGATACAACTAGCTGTTATATTCTTTCCTCTTGAGGACTATTTGTAAACTTCCATTCATGACCCCAGAGTGCCTAGGAAATGCACTTCGCCCCATTCTTATTCTCTTAGTTATTTCACCTTCATTGACCGGGTCAGCGGTCACGTACCTTCTCGAAGTAGACGTATTTCCTTACTACTTCCAATGCCTCTCTTCCTATCGTAAACTGTTGTGTACTTCTGGCACTGTAGGATATTACTTAAAATTTCTCCATAAATAATTTTTAGACCCATCGTTCAGCTTTCTCTGTCCATAGGTACTAGGTCATGTTTTGCAATTCATCCCTTGAGTTATTTAGCAAGGCAATGTCATCATCAAAACGAAACTTACTTAGGTAAATAATTTTCATTGACTTTTCTCCCCGACTCGTTCCTTGTAAGCACGTGGCGAATATCCCCGAGATATCCGCCTTCAATTTACGTACGGGAGACAGTGTATAGCGGTTGGCGCGAAAGTGCTTCTGTGTCGTCTTCGTTTGTCCGTGTTTTTTTCTGCGTGCTTCGTGTCAAGCATGGATTACCATCTCGCCCAGACCCACACCGTACTACTCGGTTTGTTTCAGTTGTTGCGTATGACATTTTATTTTATTTTATTACTGAAATTGAACACAGAAGAATGAGCCGCGCTGTTAGTCTTCAGCGCGAAATGCCAGCAGTGAATTTTTTACTGGCATGTGCAAAACTTCGTACAAAGTTTCATAATAGGTAGAAAAAGCAACATCTAAATCTTAGGAATTGTCAGGCAAACACCCCAAGAATCGTGGAATCTGTTCGAAGAACCACATTGTGCTTGAAATTATACAAAAAAAAATTGATGTTGTACTAGTGGAAAAATCTGTCTGCATGAAAATGACGGATGACATGGTACCTCACTTACTGTCCCACGAAATAATATTTACTGTGTTCGCTAAATGGTAAAAAAAACCTTATTTGCGACATGAAGGATGCTAAGTTCACACGAAACAAAGCAATCATTTATAGCTGCAGCACACTCTGAGAAAAGCAGTGAGGTCGCTTTGAGCAAAAGTATATACAAAGCACCGTAAAGGGTTTACCTTAAAATCCTTTAATATTCAGTCTTTTTATTTCTCAGTTCTAGTTCTTAACACTTTCCAGTCTCAATATTATTACAAATTTTATCAGATTCCTTAGCCATCTGTCCAGTGGTTATTCGACTTAAAATAGATAGCAGAGATTAAATCCTTTGCTTGGGTCTGCGCCATACCCTGGCCAATCCTCCTCCGTTGGTATGTGCAATTTCAACACAGCTGGGACAGCAACAGCCATACAGAGAGAGAGAGAGAGAGAGAGAGGGTGAGAAAACATTTTTATTGAAGCAATCTTGGTGTGGGCTTAGGCTGATGATGATGATGATGATGATGATGATGCGGGGACTACGGGTGATTCAGCGAGCGACTTCGCAGCACCGACGTCCGACAGTTCGGAAAGTCAAAAATTTTCTTTCGAGGCTGCTTTTTGCACTGTTATCGTATGTCGGCACTCAGGCCGCCAATTCCTCGTCACGTGTGCATGAACTGGCGGCGTAAATATTTTTCATCAGCACAGTATTTAGAGGCGTCGCGTGCCATTAGCTTCGGTGAGAATGGGGAAGGGGGGTGAACATTCCCCGAGCCGTTAAGCTGAGCTGTCCTAAATGCTGAGACGTAACTTGTGACTACTTAGACGCTGCGCTAATGTTCGAGTGGCTATAGAGCTGTGTTGTTCCTGTTATCAGCGTCCCCTCTATTTCTGTGTCTGCGCGACTATCCTTGGTGCCCTAAGCCTTCGGGCAAATCCCTATACTCCTGTTGGTTTTGCGCCCTGTCCTCAATAAATAAAGATATGGCTAACCATGCAGTCGATCGCTTTCTGTTTTATGAGTTCTAGGAAAAGCCCAAATAAAACTACTCTCGTCTAGCTTCCTTTGTGGCGGACCAAATGTTTCTGCACTTTTCTGTGTAGATTACACATGAAACCACTCAACCCTCACCTAATATCGGCTTTCTTAGGAATGGGGACGGCTTCTTAAAGAGGACACAAAATTGACTGCTCATCTATAGCAAATGCCAATATGCCGCCATGCAAATATATTCTCCTGAGACCGGCAGTGGAAAATTTACTTATGTACAGGCCTCGAGTTGTAGCGGCATATAAGAAAGCCGATCAATAACTGGCTGAAAACTGTCGCTCCATCTTGCTGACATGCAGGGGCTGCAAATTGCTTAAATATGTCAGCATGCATTTTAACACTGATTTTCTTGAATCTATAGCTTATGGCTTTCGCAAAGTTCTGCCCCCGACTACACAGCTTCTCGCGACAGTTCACGGAATACTTTTATTTCTAAATTTGTCGGTTAAAACCAATATCTTCTTTCTGAAATTTAGCAGACTACTCAGTCGGATTCCTCATTGAAACATATTGACTGAACTACCTCATATTGGTCTTCCAAAAATTTTATTCATGCTGATAAATTTCCTAAAAAATCATAGTCAGTTTGTTGAGCATCCGTCGAGTCCTGCAAAGGCGTTTGTTTCATCAGGCGTTCCACTAGGAAGCGTGGTTCGTAACATTCAGTTTTTAATTAAAAAGAATGATATAACGACTCGCATCGATAAATCAGTCCATATGTTGTTAATCGCTGATGACTGCGTGATTTTTCGGCAATTGGGAGACCCAATGTTGAAGTGATCTTTGAACACCAGTATGACAAAAATCTTAATGGCGAAAGCCCTGGTCTAAAATTTGACGCAGAAAAAATATAGTCCTACTCCAAGTTACGAATAAAAACGTCCTCTTTCATTTTCATATCAAATCATGGTGTCAATGTACAAAGTTTCTGAGCAAAACATTTAGGGGTTACAATCTTTAGCATACTTCCATGGTGTAACCACATGAGAAAAACTTGTGCGTAGGCTCTACGGAAACTGGCATTATTGGGCCAGAAATTCAAAGCGACACCATTTAACGTTAGACTGCTGGCGTATAAAGTTCTGGCGTAGCCGGAGCTTGATGATGCGCCAGTCGTTTGGAGTCCGTGCTGTTTTAAAGGCAATCACTACCGTGCTACAAATTGTACAAAGTCGCGCACTGCGGTTCATTTTTAGTAGATCTGTAGCCACCGCTTGCCCACCAGCACTAATGCTTCAGCATAAAATTACTACACTAGAAGTTCGAAGGAAGATAGCCAGGAGAAAATTTTTGTTCTTGTTTTAAACCAGTTCATTCAGAATAAATGCACGACCGACATTCAACTGTCCCAGCCTCGCGGTACCTGAAAGCATCATGCTCAGAACTTGCTGCTGTATATGTCACGCACACACCTTTTTAAAAAAAAATTCATTTTTTTTTTCCACGAAGCAGCACAGAATGGAACACGTTAGCTGCCGCTTGTTTTTATGCGACTTTGCGAGTGATTCTGAAAAAGCCTCGGGTGAAAGCCGCTTACGCCCGCAAACGTCTGAAGCAAATGTGGGCGGAGTGCCGCGTCTGTCCTGTCGACGGTGGCGGTTGCTGATGATGGAGCGTCGCTGTCTCCGCCTTCTTCTAAGCACAAACGGCCCGTAAACGACGAGACGTGTTCCCGGAGAACGGAGCCAGCTCTTCACTAGAATAATTCGTGTTGTCCCGTTAGTGGCAACATTTGCAATTTTTGTTACTTACCGACGGTAACTACAAATATTGTGAGCATGGTTACAGCGATGAGGGAGAAGGCAGCCGCGCTGGCGTCCGCTATGTGCGCGTGTTTCCTTTTCCGTAGCCGTGTTGGCTCAGTTGTCTGAAGATCCGGCTTAACAAGTCTTTTTCTAGCGCATCGTAGTCGTAGCTCTTGAACTTTCTTCCGGCTTCTTGCGGAATGACGTCAGGAGGAAGGATATCAAGCAGCTTGCTGATTTCGTAGCCCATGAGAAGGACCTAGAAGAAAAACATCTTGCTGAATTACAAAAGCTGCGTGAGAACACCACTGAAAAAAAAAAAAACATGATGCAAATGCTCCAAAGCGATAAGGGAGAACTCTAGAGGTTGCTGGGTAGCGAAACCATACCAAAATTTTCCCAACTCAAAGCACAGTTGCGCAAACACCTTTTGTTACATTCCGGGGGAGGGGGGGGGGATTTATGAGCGCTTCTCAGATTGGGTGGCGCCCTTTGCACAATGCGTTTCTTGAACTTTCATCGTTTAGGGGTCAATCTACCAGCGACCGGCGCCCCACCCTCCACCCAATACTCCCTTTAAATCGGGCCGTATGAAAAATCGCCGTCTCTGGCGCTTGCAATGTTCTCTCGGCGCAGCTCGCTAGCTTTCCCTAAGCAACAAGGATAATTTCAGCACAGTAATGGCAACGTAGGAAGCCATTGACCTGGCATCCGCTAACGTGCGTCACCCATCATAAATTAGCTCGCGAGTGGTTCCCCTCCCCTCTTTGGTCGAGCGAAGAGGGAAAATAGCGGAATTTTCAGTGACCGCTGAAAACTGTAACCTGTGTACCGATGTACTATCGCGATCAAAATAGTACGGGAAGCCTGTTTTCGGGAAAATCTTTATTGCAGCTCTGCCTCGCCGCCCAGTCGTGCGGTGTTGTGACCAGCGGACGCAGCATGCGCGTCCGCTGATTCCTCTACACGTTTCAGGCCATTGAATTGCGTGAGTGTGTACAAATGAATGTTTTTCTGCCCTCTGGCGTGTTCACGCGAGGTTACTATATGGTCGCAGTGGCAGTGTTATTTTTTCCAATTACTTTTGGTTAAAGCTTGCTGATAGGGGCCTTGACATTCCCTCCCGATGTAAAGCCGGTTTACCTGGTTCTATTAGTATTTTGCCATTTCTATCCCTTTGTTACATAATGTATTCAGTAATTTTTCGCATGAAGTTATTCCATTTGTACCGTGACGAAATGTCTGTAGATTTATTCGGGCTTTGCGGAACGTGCCGTGACGTGTCATGAACGACACTTTTATGATGGTATTGTAATTCCTGCATTGCGTAGCTTTGTTAGGTCTATCTGCTTATCTTTTCTAGTTCATCTAAATAACATGTAACAGTGTTAATAACGCAGAGAAATTATTCTTCAGATTCTATTGCGATTCGATGGCATTTTTGTTTTTTTCTTTGCCACATGTCACTGGTTCAGGCGAAGCGACGGCACCGCCTTAATCAGGACCGGCCTCCCGGCAATAGCGTCGCAAGTAGCCACACAGTACCGCCTGTTTGTGATCCTCGTGTGACAACTGATGTTGGGTATATTACTTTTTATGGTTATTTTTTTCTCCCCAGGCCCATGCTTGAAAAATTCTCAGATCCTCACCTCGATTATGACCAGGAACTTTCTGAGGACTTAGTGACTATATGCGCAGCAATGCTCACAGTATCACTGTAACAGACTGCCCAATCGACGTAGCAATCGCCCGATTGATAAACTTCGTCAAGGAGGCGATGGATTATTTTATTTCCCCGAAAGAAACACAGAGTGTTCAAATATTGTTTTGAACAGAGACGTTCTATGTGCAGGAAGCTTCAATTACGTATGCGTCTAAATAAGAATACCAACAACGAGATAATAGCTTAGTTCAAGGCCTGCAAAGCCAAAAATAAAAGGCTACTAAGACGGGACAAAGATGCTTATTTTTTATTCTGTCAAGAGGAGCCTCACGTGACACTGCAGGATTTCTGGCACTTTGCTGGAACATTGATTTAGAACGCTGGCTATGTTACTGACGCTTCAGATATTTGCGGGATGTTTGTATCTTAGTTATCTTCTGTATTCGCACGGCGCGTACGCTGCAATGCGCCCCAGAGCTAGTCAGATGTTACTGATGCTATCCATCATCTACCATCGAAAACATTCCGTGGCGCTGATGGCATTGCTCCTTTTATCGTTAAGGATATTTGTGACGTGCTGGCACCGGAAATATTTAGGTCTTCTCTTTGCTCGTCAGCGCTTCCCGCCGCTTGGATTCATGCTCTCGCAGTACCAGTTTTTAAGGCCGGAGCGCGCAGTGCTTCCGACAAATATAGGATTATCTTCCTTCTGTCTTCCTTTGCTAAGGTGCTTGAGATAGTCATTTATTCATTACTGTCATTTGTTGTCAAAAATCACCGACATGACTATCAGCATAGTTTTCGAACAGGTCGTTCTACTGCAACTAATCTTGCCAGTTTTGTTATTGTGTTGCTCCTGCAGTCTTCAATCGTTAGCAGGTTGATGATGTTTATTTTGACAGCAGCAAGGCCTTTAATGCAGTCTACCACTGCATCCTTCTTGATAAAGTGTGAAAATATGGTCTATATAAGTCCTATTGCGGATCGTTTGCTAGTTGTCTAGAGAGTAGACAAAGCCACTTGAACTTCTTCGACATTGTTATTGCGCTACTCAAGGTTTACAGGGGCAAGAACTTGAGCTACGGCGGACAAAAGTACCTGTCCATTTATGGGATAACTGCGGCTCCCCAGGGACCCAACTTGGGGCCTCTGCTAGTAAATCTTTTCACCATTGACCTTTACGAAGTTGTGGCTCACTCCCAGATGTCTCGTATGCTGACGACCTTAAAATATTTTACATAATCCGCTCCCCTTATGACTGCAGCTTAATCCAGGAAGATGTGAGCTCTGTGCACAGGTGGTGTTTGTCGAACAGGTTGAATTTGAATGCGAATAAGACTACGATGTTGTTTCCGCGCAAGAGCTACCCCATTGATTTTTATTAAGCTTTCAATAATCAGCTCATTACAAAGGTGTCTGTTGTTTGCGACTTTGGTATATACATGGATGCTAAGTTGCGTTTTTCGCCTCACATTCTGGAGATAAAAGGCAGAAGTCTGCGCGTGTATGATGGCTCGTGTATACAGGGTCCTACGTGGCGCTCAATGTCATATTGTCTTCTTCTGGAACCTTGTCCTTCCGAGACTTGAGTATGTTTCCATTGTATAGAATTTTATCTGCCGCACATCTTCGCAAAACTCGAAAAAAGTGCAGAAACGGCTTTTGAGGAATGCCGTGAGTCGTGCGGTGTGCTTACAATCTCCCCGAGGCAATTACAGTGCTGCCCTGCGCGCTCTGATACTAACCGACTTAGAGACTAGACGGCAGTCGCGGGACCTTGCCTTTCTTCTCAAGTGTTTACATGGACACATTGTCTGCATCCACCATGCATATTTGATCAAGCATCTGGTTCCTGGACGGTCCGTGCGACAATGTCATGTGTTTGACGTGCCATGGCTCAAACTTAGCCGCATTGTGCGAATGATGTGCACAGTCTCCGTCATCCTTGTGTAGAGCGCTCGGGCGGCGTACTTCCCTCCGCAAAAATCGACACCATGTCGCAGGTTTTAGAGTTTAGAGGCGATGTTTGCGTGGAAGTAGAGCTATACAGACGTGCAAGAGAGGTGGGCAGGAGTACTTTGTCCGAAAACCATGGCTGCTAATTTGAGCGTATATTCCGCTGTGCACATTTCTCGAGCGCTCTACATAAGGGTGACGCAGACTGTACGTGTAAAGCCATGGCACCATGTGGTCCAGATATATTTCGTAAGGTTGTTAACTTCTTCACGCGAAACACGCTGTGTTCACTGGGACTCTTGTAAACTCTTTCTATCATCCAGTGTCATAGTCATGTTGTCCATCGATTTCATTGCTCTTTTGGTTTTTTCGTTATTCTTTTCTCTTTCACTGCTCTGATAGCGCCACTGTAAAACGCCTATGGCTGTTAGTGGTTACCTCACAATAGATAAATAGTGTCAGAAGAACTGCTTAATGTTACCGGACATATTTTGCGTCATCTGTGCTGCCTTGGTCAGCGCTTCCTGTTGTCGTTGGTTCGGGGATGACGGCGCGAAGCGAAGATGTTTCTAATGCGCCATCAGCATGAAGCCACTGGCAGCCATTCCTGCTGTCCTCTCCAGATAACGACCTTTAAGAGCGATGTAACCGCGGTGCGCTTGAGCCCAGTGCCACCTTGTGGATATTACAGTCTCCTGACTAAATTTCTTCCTGTTTTCGATGGTTGTGTTCCACCCCGACCTTCCCCTTTTTCAAGGTTGCACGCACTCGGCAGCGTATCGGACACCCCGACGGGCTTATTTATTCCCTCTGCTCTCATCCTCTGGAGAACGCCTGCTCCCTCACTAACACGTCGCTTTTGGCTCTGGCCGCCAAGGATCGCATCCTCATTGGCTAACAAGCTAGCTCAGAGGTTTTCATTTGGAACAGACTACGATGCTAAAGACAACGCTGACTCCTGTCATACCGGAGGACGACCTTCTTATAAAATGTGTCTAAAAACCGAAAGTGGGCGCTGACGCATTCTGCACTCTGTCCCAATGAAGTGTCCCAGCGACGCAAAATTTGCAGCAGGAGTATTACAATCACACGTAGAACCACAGAAAACTTCCGCATGTGCCTTGGTGATTTGTGCTAGGCTGTCATGAAAGCCGAAGTTGTGGGCCCGAGCCATTCACGAAGTGCAGACGCCTGACAACTTATGCACTAATTTCGCTGATGAGTGCTATGGCTAGCGCCCAAAAATGGCCTGAACGATTGGCGCTTAACGTATATGAACTAAAGATGTCTGGAAATAGCATAATGCAGAAAGGTTGCATACACTTATAGGCATAACTGCGGCTGCCAACGTAACCTTCCAGCCTTATTACATGATCAGTCAAACCGAACATGAATGCTCGTGCGCATGGCTTGTGCTGAGATTACCACCGCGGAGCTTTAACCGCTTATTCCGAAGCCATGCTGCTCGTGTGTTTGTGGCGGCTGACGATAGCTGGTGCCCTGCAGCCACCTTGGCATGGTTTCGGAGCCAGGGGCGAGCGTTCCGCGGCGCTAATGCGAGTCTAATACCCGTGCTCAAGCATTCGTGTTAAGTTTGTGGGCGGCGGTACTTAATTTTCTATAATACAAATATAACACTATTCGCTTTTAGTCGTGCTTTTCCTCTAAAACCCACGCATTTTCTGCTATGTTTGTAAATAACATCCTGGTAAATGGCAGGATAACAGGCGGAAATAACAGATTGATTAGCAGCCTGCAACGAAACGAAGCGTAGAGTCGCCTCTGTGGCCAAAACATAGAGCATAAAAAAAGTTAAAAATGAAGCTATGGTAATTGCAAGCGAGCGACAGAAAACAGAGCAGTAGGTGCACCGTTAAGGAGAGATCAAAGAGCAAATGGGACCGCGTAGTTAAATGAAATCTGCGCATTTGATAAAAGCAAAGAATTAGGCGTAAATTTAAGAAAAAATGCGAGTTTGCGATCTTCCCGGCGAAGTTAAAAACATTGAATGGACATAGATAGGACATATTAAGTCCATAAACCATAACCAGTGTTTTACTGAGGTGAAAGAGGGAGAGAAATTTTAATGATTGCATAACTGGTACAGAGAGGCAGAAAACATTAATAATTCTAGCAGGAGATCAGATGGAGTAAGCCGGAGCTTTCAGTATTACTGAAGAAAGGTGAGCTGGGCTAGTCAGTATGGATCCGTATTGATCCATACAGTTGGTCGCTCCTTTACGTTTTTTATTTAATATTTAAATTTGCTGTGCTCATAGAATACGACCCTGGAAGGGTTCTGCGAAATTTGGGGTTTTGAAGTCTACGACGGTCTTGTTTTTTCCAATCACGAGCTGGCTTGGCCAGCGTTTTTTTTTGTGTGAAAAGACAGGAAAGGCAGGAGTTGTGAGATGACATATGTGCGGTGCTTAAAAGGGGGTTTCGCGGTAGAGTCGACTATACAACAAGAATGAAGCGAGGAAATCCCCATCAAAGTCGGCCCTCGTACCAAAGGCGTCGACTTACTGTCACGTCGCAGCAGGGAAGCGCCGTGCACATGCTAGCCACCTTCAATGTCACGCCAGCCCGGTCGAAGCTGTTGAAGCCAATGTCATAACAATAGGCCCACTCTATTACATAGAGAGCCTCTAGTAAGGGTCATTTTCCACTTTTTTTTTTAATTTTGTCCAACACTGGGGAAGCTATTATTTTCCATGTCCAACATACGTGGACAAAAATTTTGAAAATTGGGAAACTTCTAGATGCTGGTACATAACATTGCAGCTAATGGTACATTGTTCCAATATGTACGAAAATCTTTCTTTTATATTGTTTCCATTGCTCGCATCGAGCAATGAAGACTGGCTTAGAAAGCCGATGGGGAAAGCTTTTGACGATAGAAAAAACGTCAATAGAAAAAAATGCAAGCCTGCCGATGGGAGATCTGCTGATATATTAATTGTTATAGTTAAAGCGTACAATATATGAAAAAAATGCGCTCATGAACTTTTTTCCTGTTCAAAAGTGGTTTTCTCCAGAATTGTTGTGTATGCATATCCCTAAACAGTAAAGCGGAAGTCCCAGGTATTTAACTTTTTATGTGTATCGCTTTGGTGCACTACAAAAAGTCGGCATGCAAAGACAAGTCTCATAATGGATGCGCTAATTTCCCTAATGGTGAGCAGGACATCACATATGTGTCGCGTTGCCGTGATGGGTTTACGCGCGAAGCCAACGTGACCTGCGCAGTGGCAGGTGTCCGCTTGTACCTGTCACAAACGCTTAATGAGCAAGCGGCGCCTTTTCGCGGAGGTACATCGTCAGTCGGCGACCTGCGGAAGTGAATCGCGGTAGAGGACCGTGGATCGCTCCATTAGGTCTCCAGGGCTCCAGTTTTCATATAAGTTCTTTCTCATCTGCCCACCAGCATCGAATGTACCGAACTCCGAGCTTCTCATTATGCTTATTATATCTCCTAATTTTCACTAGCTAAAACATCCCAGCAGAAAAAAAAAACAAAAAACATTATTTACCATTATCATGCAATAACTTTCCTTAACAGCGGATTCAATTTGTTCGTCTCTGACGGTACAAATAATGTCTCTTTTATTTCTCTTGTCTTTTCTGCTATGCATAATTGTTTTTTTTTTAAATTTTTATTCGTTATTTTTAGACTTTGTATTGGATTCAGCCCATTATACCTACTGGCACGCGCCAGGACACCTTTTTAAAACTATTTTTTCTTAGTACTACCACAGCATTAGCCTCCATATAGAACAGAATACGATACCCTCGCACTGGGACTGGCTGACGGGTATTCATTGTCAAACCCAGCCATCAGGCGCCATCTTCCGCCGAGATGTCAAAACGCTACGAAGTTCCTTTGTGCCGTGCATAACAAGCGTGCTTTGTAATCTCTCTGACTGAACTTCTCTGACTGCTTAAACATGTCTGTGTCATCCTTCTGGAAGTACAAGAAGTCATCCGGGCACCACTGGATTGCAGCGAATGCATCAACGCCAGAGGAAAAAAAGCTGATGGGTTGTGAAGTGCTGCAAAAAAGGGTATTAATCTGGGCTAGTCAGTACATTTCGCGGAAAAAAGTACAGTGCAAAAAGACGGGACTAAAGGAGCGGACAGACACAGGCGCTGAAGGCGCGCGCACACACAGGCGCACGTGAAGTGCTGTGTGCGAAGCGCGCGACGTGCGTCGAGAGCTCTGCCGCGGTGAAGTGTTCAGCTTGCATCGTTTACCATAAGGCGTTAAAAATGCCGACCTCAGTCAAGTATGGATTGGTGCGGTGAAATAATAATAATAATTGGTTTTGGGGGAAAGGAAATGGCGCAGTATCTGTCTCATATATCGTTGGACACCTGAACCGCGCCGTAAGGGAAGGGATAAAGGAGGGAGTGAAATGTGTAGAACGAAATACGGGGCAAATGTGAAAGCCCGAGTAAGTGCTGTGTTTGAAACGGTTCATCAAACTGCGTGGCCATCACAATAAGTTTAGCATTCATTGACCGGGTTATGAGAACATGCAGGTATACTTGGAGAATTCGGGACGGCATGAATAAACGTCTCCTTTGTGGATTTGTGACATGGTAAAGTTGCACGAAAAACACACGCACGAGACAGGGTACAGGACGAGTGCCACTTGGACTTACAAGCGTGTTTCCTTGCTGCGAGCCGCTCTGCCGTTCTCCTTCTTGCCCAGGTTGCATGCGCCGCAGCGGTGCTCCACTGTATACGTACGGTAATGGCTGGTTGGAGCGTTCGGCTTGCGCGAAGCTCGAACCCACAGTGGATGATTGCCTGTACCCATCATAGTAACCACAACACTGACCGTGTGAAAGCCTATGCCAATGCTGCTGGTTCGGCACACAGCAAGGACCCGCTGATCCGGATCATAAAGGGAAATAACTAGAATATTAAGAATGGGGTGGCACCTTAGCGTTTCGCCTCCATCGAAACGCGGCCACCGTGGTCCGGCTCGAACCCGGGAACTCCGGATCAGTAGCCGAGCGCCCTCACCACTGAGCCACCGCGGCGGGTGCGATGTCAGTGCTGTGCTGTGCGATGTCAGTGCACGCTAAATATCCCCAGGTGGTCTAATTTATTCCGGAGCCCTCCACTACGGCACCTCTTTCTTCCTTTCTTCTCTCAGTCTCTCCATTATCCCTTCCCTTACGGCGCTGTTCAGGTGTCCGCCGATATGTGAGACAGATAGTGCGCCATTTCCTTTCCCCAAAATCCAATTTTCAATTTTCAAGGATGGGGTGGAGCTCATAAGGCAGTTCTCTCAGATCATGAATAGCAGTTTACCAATATCTCTCAACAGAAAAGCATACAACAGCTGTATCTAGTACTCACCAATGGGGCAGTAACGTGGAGGCTAACGAAAAGGGTTCATCTCAAGTTAAGGAGAACGCAACGCGCTATGGAAAGACAAATGATAGGTTTAACGTTAAAAGACCGCAAGCGGGCGGAAAAAACGCGGGTTAATGATGTCTTAGTCGAAATCAATAGGGGGAAATCGGCCTGGGCAGGGCATATCATGCGAAGGCAAGATAACCGCTGGTCCTTAAGGGTAACGGAATGGATTTCAAGAGAAGGAAAGCGTAGCAAGGGGCGGCGGAAAGTTAGGTGGGCGGATGAGATTAAAACGTTTGCGTGGATATGGCGGCCGCAGCTGCCGAAGGACAGGGTTAATTGGAGAGACATGAGAGAGGCTTTTGCCCTGCAGTGAGCGTAGTCAGGCTGATGATGATGATGACAAGAGGGACAAGTGCAGTGCAGCCAGGAGCTACCACGTCGATTTTCTTTGTTTACACGTTAGCGGCATCGATCTATTTGGTCGCACTGAAACAGCGCGGTGGCTTGCTGTATGGCCGATAGAAACGAATGAACTTGGTCGAGGGGGGCGATCTGCCATGAGAACATTTTGGTCGTTCGAACCGACTCGCATTTGTAGCTCGAGTGCTCAAGGGTAACGCTTCGTCAACGTTCCCCGAATTATCGTATACTCCGGATTTCGTGATATCGCCGCTACGCACGTTCGTAATCCGTGTCTCGCAACAAGTGTGAGCCTCGGAGGGTTTGAGATAGTGGCTTGACAAAACTATATCAGACTTGTTATCTGTACACGTACTCCCTCATTACCACGCAAAGGGCAGGTGTGCAGATGAAAAATTTGTAACAATGCTCGCTGCATTACTAAACCCTGCCTCATCATTTCGCGAATTTCTAACACGTGGTTTGAGAAAACCGGATGCGAAGCAGGTGGTGGGCAAGAGGCCTACAAAACCCATCGCCAGTGGACACAGCGGCCTCGCTGAAAGTCGCAGGATAATAAACTCGATCGCTTGAAATTATGCCTTCATTTACGGCGTCGTGCGCCGCTCGACATCTTCAGGAAAGCACTAAACAATGCGGGGAAGCCTCTACTAATTGTAGTAGAAGATTTCAATACGGCAAGCCAGATGTGGGGCTACAACTTCGAAGCCCCAAAGAGAAAGCGATTAGCCAACCAACTAACTAGTCAAGCCATCACCGTACTGACAGATCCAAGCAAGACAACGAGGCTAGGAAATAGCATCAGCAGAAAGCCATGTCCAGACATCTCACTCGTGAAGAATGCCTGGAGGGCGGAATGGGAGAACAGCGGAGAAATTCTGGGCAGCGATCACTGGATCCTCAAAATTCGGATAGAATGCAGCAAAAGCAAAAGAGCAAGAGGGGACGCCAGGCTTACGGACTTGAACAAAATCAAGGAAAACAGAAGCAGAGAGAGGCGGAAATCACGGACTACGAAGCGGGAGTTCAATAGCTCCTCTCCGAAATCAGGCAACATACGAACCGCCCAAAGACAACTGACGAAATTCCATTAATCGACCCGTACTTGCTACGCCTATGGGTGGCCAGAAGGAACCTAACGAAGAGGTGTAAGCAGCGGCTCAGCAGGAAGCTAAATAGACGATCCGCAGAACTCGCCAAACGGCAGAAAAATATGCATGGCGCTAGCCAAGGCCAACTGCCATCTGGTATGGGATCCATTAAACAGTAAATTAAATTTAACAAAAACATGGAGTCTCCTCAGGTGCCTCATCGACCCCAACAAAATCAAGGGGGAGCAGACGTGAGCCGCTGCGTTACGCTTATCAGGGTACCCCGTTTGTAAACAGCGCAAAATTCTTGGTGTAATATTTTCTGAGTAGCATGTCACCAACATTTGCAACAAATTATCAGCTGTAACAGGGGCGCTGACTCGCATCGCGACTGACTACGTACAGAAGTTAAATTACAAATATACAACGCACTCTTTCTGTCCCACATAAACTACTGCAGCCTAGTATGGGTGACTACGACGCAAGCAAACATCGCCAAACTATAGTGCCTGCAGAAAACAATTATCAGGCATAGATTATTACTCATCAACGCAAACTACATTAAAATATACAACAATATTAAATGTCAATACTGGTGTCATTTTCGAATACTACGCTCATTTTATTTTCACTTTGACAAATTCAAAGGTTTTTTAGGAGATTGCATGTTTATTATCAAATCAGGTCCGCACACCTACTCGAAGTACCCAAGCTTAGCTCATTAGAAGCTTCCGCAATAATTGTAACTTTCAGACACGGCAGTATAATTTACTATATATCTTAAACAAATTAAAGAAGGCAGAAAAGCCAGCACTGAATGATGTTCGATCACTTTTCTTAAATACAGAACAGACTAAAATATTTTTATAGAGTTCTATCTTCTTTCCGTGACTACTTTTTGTATATTTCAAGTGAATTGTGTCCTAGATAGATTACCCAATTTTATTCTTACCTGTTGTACATTTTAGACACATTTTAAAAATACCGCCTTATTTATTATTTATTTATTTTACAACACTTTCAGCCGCCTTTTAGCGACCTAAGCAGGAATGGGCAGAGTACAGTGCATTAGCAAACAGGCACGCACGTGGTATACATTGGGTTATGAAAGAAAAATAAACAGAAGAAAATATACAACAAGGTACATCAGACGCGAGGCCTGTGCATAGCTTACAGAACTGCTGTGCAACTGCCAGAGAAGATAAGGGACCGTCGGCGATGATTCACATAAGAAGAAAACACTATATACACTACTATCACAAGCAGGGATGCAAAACAAGCAAAAATGTTTCAATTGATTCGGATTCGGTAACGCCGGGAGGCAGTCCGTTCCATACGCAGATGGACCTCAGAAAAAAAGAATAACGATATGAATTTGTTTTACATTGAGACATTGAAAGTGTTTTTGTATGTTTTGCTAGAGTAAGTTTTGTAGTATTATACTGCACGTAATAATTAAAATCCAGTCTGGTGTTGCTATTAGTGATGTACAGTAGTTTTAGGCGGTGCATTTTGCGACGCTCCTCGAGCTGTGGAAGGCCCGATAGCGTAAGAAGACTGCTCACTGAAACGTGCCTACCGTAGGCATTAAGATAAATCGGAGAGCTTTATCTTGCACTCCTTCAATATGGTTGATTTTTGTTCTAGTATGCGGGTCCCAGACGACGTCGGCATGCTCAAGTAGTGGACGTTTGATGGCTGTGTAAGCAACTAGTTTTGTCTTTGACGTGGTGTGTTTTAATTTACGTCTCAGCGTCCAGAGCCTTTGAGTGGCACCTGAGACTACCTTCTTAATGTGAGCGTGTAAACTTAAATTTTGTTCGAGCATAATTCCTAAATATTTATATTGGCTAACAGATATAATTTCGCTATTGTTAGTCTTGTACCTGTAGGAAAGTGGATTTCTTTGCGCGATATGGTCATGTGGGCGCGCTTAAACGCATTCAAGCTCATGTACCATTTTCGACACCAGTCAGGGCAGCCGTAAGATAATCGTTCAACATCTTGATCGTCAACTGTTCCGATACTAAGGTAGGCAACACAATCATCTGCAAAGAAACGGCAGCGCACAGGAGGTTCAAATGACAGATCATTGAGATAAATAAGGAAAAGTAACGGGCCCAGCACGGATTTTTGTGGAACCCCTAATAGGACAGCCGCCAGTTCAGATGTGGACCTTAGTTTTACGTATTGGCAACTTTCGGAAAGGTAAGAATTAAGCCACTGTGTGATGTTGTTGTTTTTTAACATGTTTCTTTTTAGCTTCCTTTATAACTTGCAGTATGACACTCTTGATTGTCAACTGCCTATTTTTGAATATGCACTGGTATGCCTTTCTGTTTCCGTGCAATTCTTTTTATGTGGCTTGATTATTGCTGTTAATTGCCATGTTATTATTTCTGCTTTGCTGTGGTGCCTAGAGTGAATTGCAGCGCCATCTGCCAATTGATAAGGTTCCTCGGCCTCGTCAAGCTGATCCAACAGCGTTTAGCCGTGGGACCTTTCTTGGATGTTTTCTGGACAAATAAAAAACTGAAATGATAAAAACCTTACTAAAGTCCTACACGGTTATGAGGGAAGCGAAAGGGAACTAATAGAGGCGCCAACGCACAAGTACACTCAGACCGGAGAGAACAACACGGCACAGCCAGAGTATGGAGGGCAGAGTCCGGAAATGAACATCAGGGAGGCAGCAGCAGCAGTGTCGGAATGAGATGGCATGCGAGTTCCGGGGGGGGGGGGGGGGAGGCGGAGTCACATTCAAGATGTTGGCCAAGCTCGATGAGACTCCACTAACGAGACTAACAAATTTCGCCACGGAAAGGCATCAACATAACGAACCTAAGACCGATCTCGCTGACATTGGGCTCGAAGAAAATTTTTGAGAAAATAATATGTAAAAGGCTATACTCAATGTTTGGCTTCAGAGCAAACCCATAAACACATGTAATCCTCCACCAGCCAAAAGAGAAAGTAAGAGATATGACGAGAAGCAACCAAACCAAAGCTATACTAGAATTAGAAATCGAGGCTACATTTGACAACGTCAAGCACAAGACCATAGTAAGCGACCTACGGAATACGCACTGCAGTGAAATGACGTGCAAATATATTAAACATTTCCTGGTCAAGCGCAAGACCAAGCGTAGGGAAGACCAAAGCAGATCCCATAAACGTGGGCGACTGCGGAACCTTACAAGGTTCAGTATTATCCACATTGCCATTTAACTCAGCTATGCTGGGGCTCCCAGATACACTCCACGCCACAGAGGGCATCTGACACGTCCTTTTACGTTGATGACACTACAATATAGATGAACGGGGGCAACGAAGGAGAACTACAACACCGACAGCAGAAAGCTGCGAACACAGTACAAGAATATGCAGAAGAATACTGTGACTGCTGCTACTAAAGTACTAGTGCTACTGCTGTCGCGGTGGCTGCTGCTGCTGCTACTACTACTACTATTATTACTACTGCTGCTACTATTAATACTACTCCTTCTCCTATCTCTCGGAAATGCAGCCAGTGGGCCTCGTGTACGGATCACTATAGAAACTGGCCATGCGAGACCGCCATAAACAATGGAACTCGGTGAGCATAATAAGGTCGAGTGGAAGCCCGTCGACATTCCAAGAAATGAATACTGTATGAATCCAACGGCAGCTCTTCGTCGATTGTTCTCTGGAGAACGTGCCAAAAGTACACCTCATACCGGCAATATTAAAAACAAAAACGTGTGATGTAAAGCTTGCCATGCATAGTTTGGATGTATGACATGTACAAACTCCGTTCGTATAAGGATGTTTTGACTGGCAGCGTTCCAGTGTGGAGCCGAAAGAAAAAGTACTTGGTGCCCGGTGAAACCTGCATTCTCTTGACTTGCATCAGTACATCCTGGCCCCGGCCTCTACTGTCCAAGGCTCTGTACAGAGGGTCTGGTAAATTTGCTATCGCACACATCTCTGTAAAGTGTTTCGTTTTCACTGAAGAAAGATAAACTTTTCAGAATCGAGCCGACAAAGAAACGCCGCCAACAACCTCTTTAAGGAAACCGAAAATAAGCCTTTGCACAGGGTTTGCACTAACTAGTACATAATTACCTAAACCATGGCTTAGCCTCATTTCGCACAGTGTACACAAAAATGGATCCCTTGTATCACCGATAAATACAAACCGGTTTATCAGCTTCCGTGCTGAAAGGTGCGTAAGGCCCAGGTCCCCATCCTTCACTCGCCTGAACAAGTTCGTTCGACTGCACTTTTCACAGTCATCTTTCACCTCTAAAAAAAAAAGCGCAACTTTCAAAAAACGGCAAACACTGTGCGCACCGTTTGCATATTTAGGCGCAAAAAGTGGAGTACTTGCATCAAATACCGCAGCCTACTTACAAGAAAGAGATTACCAAGAATCGCTGCCAAGAATCGTAACTCTTCTTGTAAAATTCTATGGGACACTCACATACATTGCTGGGGTGCCATGGGGTTGATGGCCACTCACTGTGCCGGAACCCAAGGCCCTTTCTTCACTTAAATAAATTTCTGGCGAGGTCGCTAAAATGTTTCACAAGTTCAAAAGTTGCTGCGTTACTTTTTGTTCGATGCTACACATCGCAACACCCTAGCATAGGCTAGGAGCTTAAGTTAAATCGTCGTCATCATCATCATCAGCCTGACTACGCCCACTGAAGGGCAAAAGCTTCTCGGATGTCTCTCCAATTAACCCTGTCCATTGTCAGCTGCGCCCACCCTATGCCTGCAAACTTCTTAATCTCATCCGCCCACCTAACCTTCTGCCGCCCCGTGCTACGCTTGCCTTCTCTTGGAATCCACTCCGTTACCCTTAAGGGCCAGCGGTTATCTTGCCTTCGCATTACATGCCCTGCCCAAGCCGATTTCTTCCTGTCAGTGCGGCTGCGTAGAGCCATGCAGAGGCAGAATTGCCAGCTGCGTGGCATCCGGTTACATCAGACCGCAGCGCGCGGCGACTGCGTTCACAGCAAAGTGATGTGGTGGGCTTACGCCTTCTCACACGTAAGCACTCTTAAGTGTCTCTGCCGATTTTTTTTTGTTTTCTATTTTATTCACAGCAGTAATTACTGTTTCACAGCTTCATTGTAGCATTGCGCTAATAACTCAGTTTTCCCGGCGTTATTTTTTTTTTTGCAACTACATCGCGCTTCACGATGAAATTTAATTCGCGAGCAAATTTTTAGCAGAACCTTTTCTTGTGTGTCATCGTTTTTGTCATCGCCAAATGTCTTCTTCGGCATGCTATGTTTGCAGACGTCCTCTATTTGGGATAATTTCCACCTGATCTCTGCCTTTAAAAGTATACTTATAAAAGTAGGTTTAGAGCTGGTGCATTCAGTTTTTCTTAGAATTTGTAGTGCTTTTGCTTCCCCTCGCAAACTTCCGACATCTTTTTTTTTTACTGTAAGGCTGTAGTGTATCGCGGCGTAGTCACAGGATAAGAAGAACGGTTTTCCAATGATATCCGTTCACACGAAATTTTCTCATGATATGTGAAACAGCCAAAAAATTGCAGCGATACCAAAATGCCTCTCTGACAAACTTTCGGGGTCATTAACCCGCGTACTCCGGAAGCCAGGAAAAGCACAGCCTTATTACAGTCAACACCCCATGTTCGCTAGGTCACATGGTCAAACACAGCGACAACGCGTAGGTGACGGACTCGCGCCTCCACAGCACGCGTGCGAACACGGCTTCGCCACGCGGGAGACTCTACACCCTGCATATTCAATCACGTGAAACCCTATTGCGTCTCTAGGAACACGAACGCTGCTCTATGAAGCGAGTACTGCAAAAACAAAATAAAACAAAAGAAGACTTATTGTTTGCCTGCCCGCTCCTGACGGCGGAACACAGGAAGCGCTGCCGTTCAAGGCCGTCCGCACGGGGTCGCAAAGTAGGCGATGCATGAAAACTGGGTATTTAGTCTAACTACTTCCGCTTCGCAGCAGCGTCATTGAAGGGAGCCTCAGCGGCCTCTTTCTAAACAGAGCCCAAGTGGACACTATTCCTTGGCGACCTACTGAGTAACGACATCGACAAAACAGAGTGAGAATCGAATCTATTTCACCCATTGTCTTGAAATGCGAGTTACTGCTTTTGTTTTTATTCGGCTTTGTTTATCAATAACAGCCTGCTTGTTAGAGTGGCTCCGGATGTTTCGAGCATTTGCCATGAATTTTTAGTAAATGGCTGCACCTTTTCCAACTTTCACGAAACTGTTCATGTCAGTCCCTGATATAACGGGGTTTAATATTGCGAAGGGGCAATTTGATAGTCTGTGATCCCGCCCAACTGCTGTATGCTTTTGTACACGAAATAAGTCTAATGAACGCCAGTGTTTACAAAATCAAAACATTTGCACTGTCGGCTCAGCTGAAGCCATGGTGACAATTTAAGCCACCACTATGGCGCTTGGCTACTGATCCGGAGTACCCGGGTTCGAACGCGACCGCGGCGGCAGCGTTTCGATGGAGGCAAAATACATAGGCGCCCGTGTGCTGTGCGATGTCAGTGCACGTTACAAATCCCAGGTGGTCGGAATTATTCCGGAGTTCTCCAATACGGCATCCCTTTATTCCTTTCTTTTACTCCCTCCTTTATACCTACCCTTACGGCGCGATTCAGGTGTCCGCCGATATGTGAGCCAGATACTGTGCCATTTCCTTTCCCTCAAAACCAATTTTCATTTTAGACATTAGTGGCGCTTCTTTGCGCACTCATATGAAAACTAAGCATATCTCGATAACGCAATCCCGCCAGAATTGTCTTAAGAGTCCATTAGAACTAAGCTACATGCCCGCGGATTTTGCGTGCCTGTCCTTTATATCTGTTTTCTTTAAAAATTGGCAGGGTGGTGTAAAAATCATCCGGGCCACCGTATTTCGTGCACGGAACGTATGTTGACTGACTACAAAAACTACTAGGCCTTTCCAGGGAACCTTAATAGCAGTCTAAAGCAGTGTCTTTTTTAATTTTGCTCAATAATATGTCTTTACCCGTAAAACGTGTTTCAGTGAATTTTATACTGGTTAGTAGGTATGTTGGTGTATAACTCATTGTTAAATATTTGTGGTTTAGTTAATTTAGTTCTTCTTCTAGATAAAAACCTCCAAAGTTGACAGAAACACTGCCTGTGCACCGATTTCGCAAAATTAAAAAAAAAACTAAACTTTACTAATTGTCGAATATAACTGCGCGCACTCTACGGCACTCACAGGTTGCCTGTATAAATCTTAAGGCACCTCCTCCGAGAACCTTATTTTCAAATATAGTGGTCGTTGCCGTGTGACGCGTCCAGTGACCGAGGACAGTTATGAAGTAGCTCCCCTTTTGTGCTAATTATCGTGTACTCGCCCAGCCTCTGACATTGTCCATGTTGGTCGCTTTAAACCCTACCACGTCTCTCAAACGATGTCAACCTAACGCTGGGGCGGCACTCCTGTCGCCGGGGATCATGCAACGGGCAGACGACGATAAAACAACCTATGCCACGAGGAGAAGATGGACGTTGACAACGACGAAGTTCTCTTTACACGGATCTGCTTGCGGTTAAGTCGGCTGCCGCCATCCTTGTTCGTTGTGCATACATGCAAATCCTGGTTGGCTCATGGTTTTGCTCTTCTGGGTCGTTGGCACGTCTGGCGGCGATAATGGGTTCAGGTTAAGCTTTGATCGAGCTTTGAAGCTGATCTGCTCGCGCCACCGCCGGTGGAAGCCCAGTCGCGGGAAATAATGAATTTATTCCTGCATGGGCTGTTGCTTTGCTAGGTTTGGCCAAGGTCAGCCCTCAGTAGTAGTAGTAGTAGTAATAATAATAATAATAATAATAATAATAATAATAATAATAATAATAATAATAATAATAATAATAATAATAATAATAATAATAATAATAATAATAATTGGTTTTTGGAGAAAGGAAATGGCGCAGTATCTGTCTCATATATCGGCGGACACCTGAACCGCGCCGTAAGGGAAGGGTAAAGGAGGGAGTGAAAGAAGATAGGAAGAAAGAGGTGCGTAGTGGAAAGCTCCGGAATAATTTCGACCATCTGGGGATCTTTAACGTGCACTGACATCGCACAGAACACCGACGACTTAGCGTTTCGCCTTCATAAAAACGCAGCCGCCGCGGTTGGGTTCGAACCCGGGAACTCCGGATCAGTAGCCGAACGCTAACCACTGAGCCACCGCGGCGGGTCAGCCCTGAGGTCAGCTTGCGCGATGCTCCTCCGAACAAACCCGAGCTTTCCCGAGTTACTCCGAGGATTCACACAAGATTATTGGTTGGGACCGCTCGAAGTAGCAGTTTCGCACTTAAAACAAACAAATGAGAAAGAATGCGCTTATTTGCTCTGATTCGAAGATAACCCGGAAACCAAGAAAGTTTTTCCTCTTCATTTTTTAATGCAGGCTACTACCGATTTCGGGGTCATCCCCGACGCAACAAAAGATGCGTAGAAGACAACAGTGTAAATATACGCTTTACCACCTCCGATGAAATTATCACAGAAGAAAGAATCTTATCTCCCTGATCATGCGCACAAGATGCTTCTGGCATCGCTATGTTCACTCCTCAAAACTAGCAGAAACCAACGCACTTCCAGGTTCAAGCTTGAAGAGAAGTGCGCGTGCAACGGAGATGGCGAGCTAATTAACAAGCACTGGCACTTGCTCTTTATTGAAAATGCTGGCATAGAAATACCCAGAGGCTTGGAAGGCGCATTAAAAGGAAAGCTAAAGAATATCAGCATTCAGGACCTTCTACATAACTTGCTGACTTCCAAGAAAAGATGGAAGATTAAAAAAATCGACCAGAGTACGCGATAACAATATGCTCCGCGCGTAACGATGTTAAAACCCATGTAGGCAACGGTCATGTTTCCTACACCACCGTTTCAGGTTGGAATCAGTTTTGTGTTAGCACATGGCCTTGTGCTAGGCCATTCGCTGTAGGAATAGGAGCATGAATTGTTCCTCAGGTATTTCGCAATACAGTCTACGGAACCGGAACCACCTGCCAGACAAAGACTTATGCTCCGGGATATCGAACTTCGTCTAGCACTCTGAAATTGAAATGATGACCTAAGTGCAGGAATAATTTTTTCGGCTGACATCGCTATTTAAGAACAGCATAAGCTTTGAACACTATACCGGACGTTTTTTATAGAAGGTCCAAAATTTATGAAAAAACATAACTTGCTTCGGGGGCATCAGATAAGAGGCAGAATGATTTGATTACTTCTCTAATTAACTTTATATGTTAAATAACTTTTCTCATTTTTGTTTTAGGAGATATATTTTATTAGCAGAATTGGAGATCGTCCTGGAAAGTCTAGCAAAGAAAAAACTTTCATGAAGAAGTTTTTAACCCGCGTTACTAGGCGAGAAAAAGTCACCCTGGTGGGTGGCTTCACACCGTAACTCAGCGGGAATGAGCGCCTCTGACGTCAATCGTTCCGCCCTACGCTTTGCATCACATTGCTGATGTCACCTGAGGCCCGTGCGGGCGGGCCTGTGGTATCGCTGCCAGTTTCGATTTGCTCCGCGGCTTCGCGGATTTTCGCCGCGTGGGAGAACAATTGGGCTGGCCTTGCGCTTGCAATACGACTTAAAGACGGCTTCTGGGCCTTGGTCGTTTGTGGAAGCGGCAATAAGAGAGGCTCACGCCATTCTAGTTTGTGGCCTGTGGCAGCATCGGCCTCGGAGAGGCGACGCGGAATGAAGCGTATCCACAGGAGTAAAACTGGACGTGGTTGTCACATATATATGTAACCATGGAGAAGAACAAGCCCCTGGCGGCGCAGAGGCCTAAGGCGTATGTTCCGGACGAATAGTTTGAAATCGGCGTGGTCGCGTTCCTAAGAGCGAAGCCAGAAGTAAGCATTCCAGAAACAGCCCAGTGTGCCGGTGCAAGCATGACGTCAGTGTGCAGAGTCCTTGTCAAGCACTGCGCATCGTTTTCATGCAATTCTGCACCAGCAGCTGAGTGCGACAGACTTCGAACGTAGGCAGGATTTCTGGGTCCTAATTCAGTTGGACAGAAGTTCTGGCCTTTTACAGAGGGTTATCTGAATGGCTGAAGCACAGTTGTGTCGCAATTCGTCTGTGAACCTGCACAATGCCCATTACTGGGCTGATGTGAGCCCTCACAGCCTTGAAGCGCACAAACACCAACAAAGGTCGGCAGGGAACGTTTGGTGTGGCATTTTCAACGACAGATTCGCGTGCCCTTCTTTTATGAAGACTCATTGACTGGGAGAAAGTACTGCGAAGAAATTGTGGGAGGTGAAGTGGAAGATTTCATTTCAGATCTGCCTCTCAAAGTGCTCAAGGAAGTATGGTACCAGCACGATGGAGCGCCAGCGCATTCTTTTGAACGTGCTGTGAAGTTTCCACTGCAATGGTTAGAAATTAAAGGTCCCGTCACATCGCCCCCATGGTCTCCAGACTTTACCCTCTTAGACTTCTTCCTTGGGAGGTGCATAAAAAAACGAGGTTTTCATTGGTGAGCCTGCCGATGAAGAACACCTTAAGACGAGGGTCATCAGAGCATGATCTGCGGTTGAGACTGCAGTGTTGAGGCGGGTAAATGATTCTATGCGCGAGCGATACTTGATGTGTAACGCAGCGAAGGGGCAGCATTTCGGCCATGTCTTGTAAAATTTCTGTGTGTTTCTAGTTACACTTCCCAGTTTGGATGCGAGTCGACAAATTGTAATTTTGCCACTAAAGCAACACTTCAATAAAGTCTTTCCGTCAAATCTGAACACGTGTCGTAACTTTTGGGAGGTAAACAATCAATAATTTTTTGTCTTGAGAATTCCGAGTTTTATGTTTTAATTTGTTCTTGAAGATATTCAGTCTCAGAAGATTGCTGCCGGTCAACTCTGATAGTCTTCTAAAAACTTGCGCAAAGTATTCGGGAGACAAGGGAATGGAAAGAGGTGCTCGCTATGTCTTAAATGACGGAAGCCAACAGTCACCGAAACCAAGGAGCATAGGGGATATCGTTTTTATTTTGTAGTTTTTATCAATCGGAGATTAACAAAATCTGTCGCCGTAGTTCAGTTGGTAGAGCAAGGACGCGAAATTCGGAGGTAGTGGGCTCGGATCCCACCGGCGGCATGTGGTCGTTTTTTCTACTGCTTTTCTTATTGGCCCATTGATAAAGACTACAGAATACCACTTAGTTTCTTTTTTTTAAAGAAATCTGTAAAGCTTAATTTTGATCACCCTTTAAAGCATTGGTAACTGAACGAAATACCGTCTACTTTGGGCATTTAATTTCAAAGCTTAAAGCCCAAAAGCCAGAGTTGGCGCGACGCTAGAGTCATCGCGCGGAATGAGTTAGAGCTAAAAGGAGCAAGTGATGGCACCATGCGCAGGATGACGTCACAGCCGTGCCACACACAAAAAAAAAACAAGAGCGGAGGGTGCTCCAGCTGCACTTCCGATAGTGCTATGGCAACACCGTGGCTATGGCGGAATAAGCAGCTGTCGCCGCCGCCCGCTCCGCATCGCGAAAGGGATCGTCGCTGCTGAGTAGAATCTGCCGAACGGGAAGCGGATCGACGCCCGAACAAGACTGAGCATCGGCATCAGATGAACTGTGTCTTTTGAGGATGTTTTTTATGGTTATGTAGGTGCACTGAACACTTCTCGTTTCTTTTTCTTTCTGGTTTTTCGCGTACTGGATTAATGCCACAATATTGCTTTGCTTTTTGGGTTTGCGGATAATGTTTTATTTTATTTATCTTGCTTGTGCGCTTTGTTTACGTACGACACGCCTGCTAGTACCAGAATACTGCTGGTACGACAGGTAAAACTGGAGGCAGTGGAAGAGACCTTCGTCCTGCAATGGACGCACAGGAAAAAGGATATGCTCAAGGCTAAGGGACTGGTGCTCCCTTCGATTCCTGGTAGACCAATAGGATAACCGAGTGCTTAATCAATGTGAGCGGAGTGTTATCCGCCCCTTGTTGAACATGCATTTTGTTGCACCTGCAAGATTAGCGGCCCACAACATTTTCCTACACTGCCTCACATTTACTTCGCACAGTTAAAAGCAAAAACACAGCATATGGACTTTTCATAATGAAGACGGGAACAATAATACAATAACTGCAAGTTCATGATTCTTTTACAGCTAGTTCGGCTTTCAAGGACACGGAGAAAGGCTATAGAGGACATGGAGAAAGAAGGAGCCGAAAAATCTGAAGAAACAACTGAACTCATACAGGAGTCTTTAAAGCAACTAAGAAGTCTAATGTCCGGTTTGTATTTTGCATTTAATTTACTTCTGACTATAAATTTAGGTATGCCTTTAAACATGTATTCTATGCTTTAGTTTTCACGTTTTTACATACTATTATGTAATAAACTAAAGATAGATTTCCGGCATATTTAGAAAAAAAGTCCCATTCAGCCTAGGGCATAAAGATAAGGTTGACGCTGTTTTGTGTTCGCTGCGCTACTTCTCTAAATATTCGTTGTGAACTGTTAATTAGACCCCACCCCAATTTTTAATAGAAGCATCCAGTGCTCGTAAAAGTATTTCTGGATAAAGAAAGTCTTTTTGCAAGGCCCTGACATGGGGCCTTTGATTTCGGCCTTTCGTGGAATTATAAGCTAACAACCGCGCTCGCATATCTGCAGCTATGGCCTTGAAAGCTCTGCATGCTGAATAGGTGCATTGAAAGTGTATGGTCGCCGGAGATAGTGTAGCCCGACACTTGAATAAAATTTCTGGACAAGTTAGCAACTGGAAAAAAGAGCTCAGCTTTATATTTTTGACCTAAAACACAGACTTCAGACTCTCCGGTCCTGCTCTCTTGAAGCTTTATCATCATAATAATCATCATCATGCATCACTCTCTGCGATTTGATGGCATCAAGTTTTCGTATGTATGTTACCCACCTGACTTTATTTTGTGTCCTGCTGGTTTTCGTTTCCTTAGAATTCAATCAGTAACCTTTGAAGACCATCGGTTACCTGTTCTTTATATTGCATGCTCCTTCCATGACTAGCTCCTCCTTTTTGTTCCGGGTAAGATATTAACGAGAGGTTCTCTAACACCAGCAGATATTTTTCTGTTCCTTTGCCCTACCGCTGTCACTTTACTTCCAGTACCTCGTCTCGCTGTTATGAATTTGATTTGAAGCGTTTTCGTTAACCTTCGTGTCTCACCCCCTTATTAGTGCAGGATGAAAAGTCCACATACTTTCCTTTGGGCGGTTTATAACACGAGGGCCACCCAAAAGCCCTGCAATCTAATCACATTTTGCTGGTAGTTTCTTTCGCATGGTCCAAATCTGCCTTCACTACACGGCCGACTGAGATATACGCCCTCACTGTTGACCATTACTTTAGTTTCCTTCGTATTCATTTTTAAGTTATTTGCGTGCTGAGCTCAACAGTAATTATTTGCAGTTCCACAGCTGAGCTACCTCACATTGTAGTCTTAACCTAAAATCGGAGGTTAATCAAGTTCTTTCTAGAAGCTTTTGCCTAGCTCTCCCCAATCAAATCTTTTGAATATGTACTGCAACATGCCATGAAAAACAGCTCTGAAGTCGTGTAATGCTGCCTAATACTTTTTCTGGTTCATATCGCCTCGCTCGTCCTGTGGAGAGCAATTGTCGCCATACCGTCTATTAAGACACTTTGCCAAATATTGCTCCCCTCAATACTTTCCGCCTCTCCGTACCTCTATATCTCAGACGCAGTCATTTGAAATCTCAGCTTAATGCGTCCTCTCGGTCAGTAAGGAACTTTCTAGGCCGAGAGCCCCTGGGCCTAGTCAAATATCTGTGCAGTTCTTGAAGTTTGCTAAGCACGTTTTTAGTCTTGTGCTGACTAACCTTTTTAATGAATAACTTATTCACGGGTATCTCCCCACAGACTGAAAATTCACCATTGTTGTTGTGCGTTTCAAAGTGGAGGTCGCCATTTGCGATCCATCTTACGCATTATTCCTCTAAAAATTTTAGCTAGTAAGATTTTGGAAAACATTATCCGATGAAATATTAGGAATAACTTTGGGTACAACGATCTCATTGGTGTAAACCAGCACAGATTCCAGAGGAATTCCTCTTGTGAGACTATTATCTGAATTTAAATTGATATTCAGTCTGTGCTGCATTCCTGAGAAGGCACTTATGCCCTATTTATTCATTTTAAATAAATATTAAACAAAGTACCTCACTGTCGCTTTGTCCTTAGACCCAGAGCTTTCAATATAAATCCGCTAGTTATTTATTAGTTGTATAGAAACCTTTTGTGAAAGAGATATGAATATGTTGAAAATAACAACTGCAAATGCTAAAGTGTAAAGTAAGCTCAGGCATTCTTTAAGGAAGCGAAATGCACCCCCTATTATTCCTTGTTTATCTTAAAGCCTTTCCCTCTCAAATTTCTTAACATTATGTTTTTTTTTGCTGATAATTGCTTTCAATACACGACAAAAAATTGCATTGGTCTGCAAGGATATTCAAGATGACCTCGATAAGTTATCTTTATGACGTTAGGAATGGTATGATATTAGTAACTCGAGAAGCAGGGCCAAAACCTTTTCCACCCACAAATGCCTGTTCAGACAGCCTGATAACGGTGTTTAAATATAAATAAGGCCACTCTTCCTTCCGTGAGCAGTCGCCCCGGTGGCTAAGTGGTTATGACGCTCGGCTGCTGACCCGAAATACGCGAGCTCGCCTCGGTGGTTGAATTTCGATGGCGGAGAAATTGTAGAGGCCCGTGTATTGTGCGATGTCAGTGCATGTTAAAGAACCCCAGCTGGTCGAAATTTCCGGAGCTCGTCATTACGGCGTCCCTGACAACTTGAGTCGCTTTGGGACGTTAAACCCACATAAACCAAACCTTCTGTGGACACTAGCCTTTTCAAGCGAATTTAATGGAGTTTTTATTTATCCTTCTGTTCTCACCGCTGTATTGTCTGCGGTCACTGATTGTATTGAATGCTTAGAGTTGCCGTTTTATTACCTTATTTGTTGTACTGCCGAGTTAAGACTCTCGAACTTCGTGTGCCGTTCGCGTGTCCGTCTCTTGTGTTTTATATCCCCCTTCATGTAATGACCTTTCGATGTTTAACTGAATAATAAATATTGATTATGATACACGCATGCTAAATGCACTTCCGGCCTTCTAATAAGGTGGCATACGACATTATAAACGCGTTAAATCCTGTTTCTGCATGGGAAGCAGTTCCTTATATAAAAATATCTTACATTTCTCCCACAACAACTAGTTCCGAGAATGGGTGCTTAACTTTGCACAATATTTTGCGTCTGCCATTGCATTAGGAAAGCTTCATTGTTAATAATATAATTAATACATTTCAAATGATTTCAATGCTTGTGTCTCGCTCTTTGCGACAGAGAAAAAAGACATGATGTAGAACTGGCGCAGAATGTTTACTTATTTTAGCCCTAGTAGCCATGGAAAAATGGCTGCGGGTGATGGAATGCCTGACAATTCTAACCACTAAATGAATGCAAGCGCATACTGTGCACGCTACCTCGTTCATTGTCGTTGTTATACACAGCAAGCTACTAACACCGAACAGAGCCCCTAGCATGGCATTTTTATTTACTATTGAAATTTTGCCGTGAGCTGTGTAATGGAGGACGATTAGACCGTCGTTACGGCCCCAGGAAAAGCGCACTGTTTTTATGAAAAAAAAAGCCACTCTATGCATGCTTTAGTTTATTTGCTCATGGTCGTTCTTACAGCCCTGAAATAGGGGCATGTGGAAACTAAACTATAAGTCTATTTTTCACGTGTTCTCCCATTATCCTGTCGTCCCACGCAGCGGTTTCTATTAGGGTACCCGTTTGTTTATTGTGAACACGCACTTACTCCTGTTCTACAAATCAGTTTTCCTCTTATTAACAGTTGGGAAGACCACATACCCTTTCACTTTCTAATTATTGAGCTGATGAGCCCACAGGTGCTGGGAGGTATGGCCTGGTTTGTCAAATCATTGGATACATCAGTCCGCTGTAATTCTCACCTCGTTTTCTTCCTTTTCTTATGGTCAGATGAGGGTTCGTTGAGCTGCCCTATGGACGACGCGTTCCTGCTGAAGTTCTTGCGCTCTCGAAAGTACAACGTTGAGGCCACAGTCGAAAACATACAAAAGTACTTCAAAGTGAGGAAGGAGGCGCCGGAGATTTTCGACGACTTTTTGCCATCGGCTATGCTTTACGACGACATCTGCCGAAAGAATAAGCTCGCAGCTGTGTCACGACAACGAGACGCAAGCGGGCGAGGCGTTGTGCTTTTCAGAGCAGGTGAGTGTTTAGTTTACTTTCTCTTAATATTCACATATTCACTCGTGAAAGTGGTCGCCTGTATTGCTCCCACAATGTAACCGTCTTCCTCCAGAAGCATAACTCTTTAAACGAGTGTGTGAGGATAGCGGCATTTATTAAAACTGTTTCTTCTCTGGAGTTCAGAACTTGGATGCAGATACGTACAGATTTCGTCAAAAATATACAGCCCAAAGGGTTCGCTTCCAAGCCGTTTAGCGTGGCTCTTTAGCACATTTGACAGTCCTAAACTTCGGAAGGCTGAGGACCAACTTCCTCCCGCCTTCGTGAGATTAGGCTCCCTGAGTATACAAGAGGAGCCGCGCTGTAGGGCTCGGAAGCAGACCCCTTGGGCCGTATACTTTTGAGAAAGACTGTACGTGTTATATCTGCTCAATGCTTATCCTTATATGTGCCAGTTGCCTTTAATACTCTTTCCCCATATAGTTTCTGTTTCACTAAATCGCTCAATGGTGAGCAGATTAAAATAAGGGGGACTAATTACCAATTAGTATCCCCCAAAGCGCAGTCATGCGACTGCAGATAAAAAGCTGCCGCGATTTTCTACACATTTCTCAATTGAAAAAAATTATGTCCTTGGTTAGCAGCACTTGCAGTTTCTGCTATCCTCGGCACTTTTCGCAAAAAGTTCCTCCATTCGCGTGAACGGTTCCGGCAGCACAGAATCGAAGTAGAAAACAATGGGCATTGTCTTTTCTGTTTCTGCTCGGGGGAGTTTTTGCTATACCGAGCGTGGTATATCTTTCAATTGCCCAATGGTGGAACCTGCGAAACGGACGCAGGACAAGAGCAAGTAGGCACGCACGCAACACAGTGGTGTGGTGTGTGTGCCTATACTTGTTCTTGTCCTGTGTCCGTTTCGCCGGTTCCACCATTGCGCATTATGAACCAGCTGGCCCAGCAATTTACTCTATTTATCTTTCGGTTGGTTTCGGTGAATCCACTGGGACCTAACGTTGGAAACATCTTGCGTGACGGTCACTTCAAATGAATGAGAACAAGATACTGGCCGATACTTCTGCTAGATTTCTATTCAGCCTTTAATACATATAGTAAAACCAAGAAAGGCAAACTAATGACATATTACAATCGGCACATTGGAACTTTACCCTGAATCTGGGAACAAGCATGAAATATATCTGAATCCACCTGAAAGATCTGAATTAAAATGGTCGGTTAAAACACGGTTTTCAGTTCGCGGAACATGACAACATGCTCGGGATGACTGATTGGAATACGCCATAAATGAAATACAGCTGAAGTATTAGCCAGATCCATGCACATTTCCTTTGTCAAAAATAACCAGAGAATGGGTCAATCAACTTTTGCAAAACCTGCGTGTAGAGCGTTTTTAAAATCGACAATGGACCAAGTCTTGCTGCTGTACTTATAAAAATGAGGCAAATCCACTTGTTCCCAACGGAAGAGCCTTGGACACCATGTGGTCTAGCCAGCATGGCAGCCTTCTTCGTAGGGTTGCGCTTCAGCACTCGGACTGTTTCACTTCTTCCTTCTCCATTACTTGTTCCTCACCAACTGTGAAGGATACAATAGATAGCCTTGGGACTTCTCCCGTACACCTCAGCCGATCGGGTCATGAGGCTCGCTAATCACAACATAGTGAAGGAGTTAATCAGGGCACACAGATGTCAGGTGACCTGACTATCATTCACTACAACTGAGTAGAAGCTTTTCGAGAGAATCTCGAAATACGATTCCCCTCGGATACGATGGAGAGAGCGGATATACAACCAAACATCAGAGAGAAAATTCATGTTAACCCCCCGTCCCCAAGGATATGCATACTTATCAAACAAGGACAGAAAAGAAGCCAGAGCAAAATATACTAGAAAAAGAATGATTATACCCCAGCAAACAATGTGCAAGACGCAAACGAACCATTTGACGGCAATTTTACTGCGGTAGCTACCGATTCAGGAGTACACTACAAGGTGGCGCTCAAATCAAAACTAGCGAGTTGCAATTACGTGAGGTGCCTCATGCAATTGCCGAGGAAGTAGCCATAGTTCTCGCCATCCACGCGTGTCCTATGGCAGTAATGATCTCAGACTCTCAAACCGCATGTAGAAACTACATCAAAGGCCGGGGTCTTTGAGCAGGCCACCCGGATACTCGGCGATACAAACTTCGAAAGAACACGCATAATATGGTTCCCGGGACTCCAAGCTGCGCGGTGCAACAGACTTGTCCTCGCTCGCGAATTGCTACCCCGGGAACCGCGCCTGAACGATCACAGCTATGACGTGCCACTCTACACATTTGCTGAAATCCAACAGAACTACATGCTATAATAATCAGAATTTTCCAAATCCTCGAGAGAATTAGCAAGGACGAACAAATAACATTAAGCAGCATACAAACCAAAATCTTTCACATCGCTGCATCACTACGTACCTGGTACCCAGAACTTAACCAGCACTGTGGAGAAATTTCAGATCTCTGCCACATGCTATGAAACTGCAAGAAAACAAGACCTTATCCGTCATCTCTTCCTCAACCCCTGGCCGCGCTGCTCAACGCTGGCTCTGAGCGCCAGAAACGCCCGTAAGCGAGGCCGCCGTAGGAGCTTCGATCAATGGTATCCTGAAATAGGGACTGCAATCACGGGGTTCATACTAAGTTTGCTCATCTTTGGTTACAGGCGCGATAAAAGACACAACACAAGGCAGAAAGACGGGAGGGAGTGCCACTCACAACTGAATTATTCGAAGGCAACACGCACAAATATATACCGTCTTACACGCAAGGCATGCGCCCTCTAACCACTGGCTAATCTTGGGTCACTGTATAAAAATGTGCGGATCGCCCTCCTTTGATAATAAAGTTGCTGGTTCAGCGCACTGTGTGTCTCGCCCTCCCTTCGTCCGTCGTCTGCCAGCGCTTGTGTCCAGAACAGCATCTTCAAAGTTGATATGATAGCGAACGTGTGAAAAAATTGTTCTCAGCCTTATACAAAGATATTGACGTGTCCTTGACGCACATGCTTCCTTTATTTGCAATAAAAAAAGCTTCGATTAATTCCCTAGCTTTTGTATCTGCTTTTTGAGAGAATTCGCGCACCGGAAAAACATGGCTCACAAGAGCGTGACGGGCAGGACCTTATATGCTTAGGCATATTTGGGCCTTCTTTATCTTTGCTCAACGTTTTTTTCTTTCGTGCTCCCTGATTCGCTCGTTAACGCAGCGCCCAGATTGCCCTATATAGGAGCGGCCGCACGAGAGGGGAATTTCGTAGAGAACTCCTTCGGCGCAGTTCATGAACGATCGCCCATGTTTGGAGCCACACCCTCTCTCTTCTTTTCGTTTTCTTTCAATACGAGAGCAAATTAAGGCTTCCGAGCTTTTCTGGGGCTGCAAAAACAAGCGGCGCACCATGCCTGCTGGCGACCTTTCTCAAGTTGTGGGCTAATTTGTGAACGTCGGGCACCACCACAGGTCGCGCCACCTCTTTTCGAGGGACATCTTCCCCAGCTCTCACAGCCTTTCTCTTCATCTTCTGTAGCAGGCTTTCAATAAGCGTTTTCAATAACAATAAAGTTGGAAGGTCTGGGCCAGGAAAACGATGATGACAAAGTGATCAGGAGCCGCGCATCCCAAGGAACAAGGATGCGCCATTACTTCAGTGAAGTAGAACATATACTGATTCCCATATAATGTAGCTAACATTAACGTTGCCGAAGTGCGAGCACAGAACAATGATACTCTCATGTCAGCGCTTATGACAGCTGTGCGTTTTCTGTACTTATTGCTTTGTCGATGAGGCATTGTGGTGCCCGTGATAGCACAAACTGAATGTTCTAAATGTTTTGCATGGAATTAAAAGCATGTCAGCTTTAAGCGCTGTTTCAACAGAGCTGGAATATACTTGTGTGGAAATAAAATTTCCAGAACGAAATTGGGTAACATGCACGCAGCTATATAGCAATTTTACATACTGCTAGTGATTAAGTTTTTTTATTAAACTTTGAATAGATTTACTCTATCATGCAAAGCATGTCATATAACAGTTTAGTATCGCGTTGCGGTTTAAGTGAATAACAGACCTTTGTTTTTTTTGCTGTTTCATTGAGGTGGATTTGCCAGTCCTCTCATTGATGTGGATTGGCCAGTTCTCTGGTAATTCTTACCGGCTCTTCGGGAAATGTGCCTTGTTTGAGTGCCCAGGACCCTGGGATTCTTCAATCTGCACAATGAACGAATACGTCAGAGCCTGCCTGATCCTCATTGAATGGCTGATTTTGGACGAAGACATTCAAAAGCAAGGTTTAGTGCTCGTGTTGGACAACAATGGCGTCGGTTTTGAACATCTGACACACCTGACACCATTTTTCATGAAGAAACTTGTGCACATTACTGAGGTAAAAATTGATGTCTTCTGCACATCAACCCTTTAAATCTCGTATGGCGTGGGAGTTGAAACTGTTCGAGTGAGCTCACCCGCATGTCGCCAGTACTCCAGAGAGCGCTGGTGCGCAAAAAAAGGAAAGGGGCTTAGAGGAACAAGTAACTGAGCGTTTGTGCAATAATGAACCTAAATCAAGAAGCTGACAAGAATACTGAAGGTAGTCTCTAACTTCTGTTTTTTTTTCTTCTTCGTGTATCCAGATGTTGAGCAGAAAAGCTGATTGAGCAGCAGTCGCTTTTTTACAACGTTCGCCATGTCTGTTCGCGGACGTACTTCAATTCAGTGGTACTTCTCTACAGATGGTCACTACGTATGCTTCTTTACTTCTCACCATTCTTAGCTTTCTTCTCAGTAACAGAAAAAAAAAACTTCTTTCAAGATGGCGTTGTGCCTATAACTGAATGGGGTCTCATGTTTAATACAAAGCTTTCTATTAAACCATAAGTCCCAGTGGAGTACTTTTTCGTGACGTTCCGCTTTGTCTTCCTTGATTTTGGCCCTTTGTGATTGGTCGCGGATACCCGCCGCGGTGGCTCAGTGGTTAGGGTGCTCGACTACTGATCCGGAGTTCCCGGGTTCGAACCCGACCGCGGCGGCTGCGTTTTTATGGAGGAAAAACGCTAAGGCGCCCGTGTGCTGTGCGATGTCAGTGCACGTTAAAGATCCCCAGGTGGTCGAAATTATTCCGGAGCCCTCCACTACGGCACCCATTTCTTCCTTTTTTCTTTCACTCCCTCCCTTATCCCTTCCCTAACGGCGCGGTTCAGGTGTCCAACGATATATGAGACAGATACTGCGCCATTTCCTTTCCCCAAAAACCAATTATTATTATTATTATTGGTCGCGGCTTCATTGTGACCTAGACCGTGACAGAGCACGTTGGGTTTATACAGGTGGTTATAAATAACTCGAACGCGAAAGGAACCATTTTTTTTTTAAATTATGCGTATCCTTTTCATTACATTCGGTGCTGACAATGCTAATGCACCAGTTAAAAGAAACTGACCGTTCTAATCAAGTGAGTTCGTTAATTAGCGGGATTCCATTATATTTCCAGCTGCCGCGGTGGCTCAGTGGTTGCGGCGCTCGGCTGCTGACACGAAAGACGCGGGTTCGATCCCGGCCGCGGCGGTCGCATTTCGATGGGGGCGATACGCTCGAGGCCCGGGTACTGTGCGATGCCAATGCACGTTAAGGAGCCCCAGGTGGTCGAAGTATCCGGAGCCCTTCACTACAGCGTCCCTCATAGCCTGAGTCGCTTTGGGACATTAAAACCCAATAAAATGAACCAACATTATATTTCCAAATGCACGCCCATGCCGCAGTTTATTTGCGTAAACACGCCCTCGACGACATTTTGTCAAGCATGGTTGTGATAATTAAAACGAGCTTTCCCTAATGAAGACGAGAAACCCCATTTGAAAAGAATCAAAATTACTGCGCCGCTGAAGCTACTTGCACTAGCAGCGGTAGCGCTTTATTTGAGGGCTCTGGGCGACCGGCGCGGATGCCTCCGATTCAGCTAGCACGACGTCTTTTTTTTGGCGTGAGTCAAATAGAAACGCAGAAACCTGAGTAACACCACTGTGACATCGTTTATTTGCTAAAGTGCTGTTTTCGTCAGGACTGACGTTATGATCAGATTATATTGAGAAGGAGACGAATCTTTCGAAAGTATGACTCCTTGACAAAGTGTGAAAGAAACACTAGCAGGAACTCTCATAGAATTAGCCCGCTTGATGACTCAGTCGCTATGGTGCTTGGCTGCTGACCAGAAAGACACGGGTTCGATTCCGGCCGCGGAGGTCGCATTTCGGTGGAGAAGAAACGCTGGAGGCCCACGATGTTTGTGCACGTTAAATAACCCCAGGTGGTTGAAACTGCCCGGATCCTTCCGCTATGGCATCCCTCGTAGCCTGACTCGCTTTGGAACGTTAAACCCCATAAACTAAACTAAAACCAATCTCACTGAATTTTAAAAAAAAATCAGTAGAACAACACGCTCTCTACCAAAAAAAAAAAGTGTTGGTTTTGTTCCAACAAAACCACTGGGCAGCCTTTTTTATCATTTTCATTCGGTACGATAATTGCCACAGTTTAGTAATCAGATCATATTGCATAATTTTGCCAGCAAGTGAATGATTGCATCAGTATGATGCTGTGCACTATTATCTTTAGCATGCCTTTGTTTTCTCTTCTTTTCTTTCAGAAATGCTTCCCTGTGCGCGTGAAAGCAATTTACATCATTAACGAATCAGTTGTGTTCGACGCGCTCTACGCAATCACCCGACCTTTCATGGGCGCGAAGCTCGTTGAAAGGGTAAGAACCGGTGTTTGCTATTGCTCTTTCAGTACTCTTACCAAGCTTCCCATGCAGCTTGATAACATGCTACATTTGCCTTTTGTTTGCCACACCTGACCATGCCATGCCTGACCATGGCATGTCTCGAGTGAAGCGCGCGGTTCTTAGGAAAGAGCGTGCGCTCCCTTCGAGACCGGCCGTGGCATGAATAAGAATTAAGAAAATCAAGCATAACGCGAATATTTGTGCGCATGACGCAAGCCAAGTCACCGAAACCAAGTAGCATTGACAATGCATTTTTTTTAATGTGTGGTTCTCCCCACCGGGAGAATATTAGGGTGATTATTTTTTAGAAATAATTGATTAGAAAGCAGAAGAAAAATAACCACATGCCGCAGGTGGGATCCGAGAACACGACCTCCAAATTTCGCGTTCGGTGGCCTACCAGCTGAGCTACGGCGACGAGTATCCATCTTTTTTTTTTCTTTTGGGGGTATTTCTGTGCAGTGCAACCGAACCTTGAGGGTGTTCACCAAAGTCACCCTCGTTCATAGCGGCGGACGTAGTACGTCCTGTATTACCGCGAGTATCATGTAGGAACGTGATCGAAAGCTGAGGGTGGAAGCTCTGCGTGAACCCTCTTATGCTATCTATGACATCAAGGCTGCCAGAATCGAGGCCCTCGTTGAGCTATTGAGCAGATGAGATAAAGGAAAAGAGGTGCTCGTTATGGCATGCATGACGGAAGCCAACAGTTACCGAAACCAAGGAGCATAGGGGATGTATTGCGTGTCTCTGCAAAGTTTTTGGTGAAAATAATAAAAAATGGTGCGTAGTTATCCAATAGATTTTGACAACATCAGGATACTGAAATTAAACCACCGAAGAGTCTTTTCTTCGAACAACAGCACATTGAGACTATGCACGAGGCCATCAGCATGTCGCTAGAAGCGCTGCCGACAGCGTAGAAGCTAGACGTATCTAATAGGCCGAATAACACAACGGACCACCGCGCTTAAAAGCGGCTGCAAGTGACCGTTAAGGTCAGCTATGAAGAACAGGTCTGACCCGTCTTGAAGCGGAGGCGTTTTCTACCTTAAAGACTTTGGGTAGAGTCGCTCCTATTCATCATCATCATCAGCCTTACTACGCCCACTGCAGGGCAAAGGCCTCTCCCATGTCTCTCCAATTAACCCTATCCTTTGCCAGCTGCATCCACCCTTTGCCTGCAAACTTCTTAATCTCCTCCGCCCATCTAACCTTCTGCCGCCCCCTGCTACGCTTACTTTCTCTTGGAACCCACTCCGTTACCCTTAAAGACCAGCGGTTATCTTGCCTTCGCATTACATGCCCTGCCCAAGCCCATTTCTTTCTCTTGATTTCGACTAGGATGTCATTAACCCGTGTTTGTTCCCTCACCCACTCTGCCCGCTTCCGATCTCTTAACGTTACACCTATCATTTTTCTTTCCATGGCTCGCTGCGTTGTCCTTAACTTAAGCTGAACTCTTTTCGTTAGCCTCCACGTTTCTGCCCCGTAGGTGAGTACCGGTAAGATTATGCTGTTGTACACTTTCCTCTTGAGGGAAATTGGTAAACTGCCACTCATGATCTGCGAGAATTTGCCATATGCGCTCCACCCCATTCTTATCCTTCTAGTTATCTCCCTCTCATGATCCGGATCAGCTGTCACTACCTGCCCTAAGTAGACGTATTCCGGCACAATTTCCAGGCTCTCGCTGCCAATTGTGAACTGTTGTTCCCTTGCTAGGCTGTTGAACATTACCTTGGTTTTCTGCATGTTAATTTTTAGACCCATCGTTCTGCTCTGCCTGTCTAACTCGTTGATCATGATTTGCAGTTCACCTCCTGAGTGACTCAGCAAGGCAATGTCATCAGCAAATCTCAGATTATTTAGGTATTTTCCATTTATTCTTATTCCCAACTGTTCCCAATTCAGGCCTCGAAATACCTCCTGCAAACATGCGGTGAACAGCATTGGCGAGATCGTGTCTCCTTGCCTGACGCCCTTCCTTATTGGAATTTTATTGCTGACTTTATGGAGGACTATAGTAGCTGTGCAGTTGCTATATATAACTTCCAGTATTTTGACATAAGGCTCTTCTACCCCCTGATTACGCAATGCCTGTATGACTGCTGAGGTTTCCACTGAGTCGAATGCTTTCTCGTAATCAATGAAAGCTATATATAGAGGTTGGTTATATTCTGCGCATTTCTCTATCACCTGATTGATAGTGTGAATATGATCTATTGTGGAATATCCTTTACGAAAGCCTGCCTGATCATTTGGTTGATTAAAGTCTAACGTTGCCCTGACTCTATTAGCGATTACCTTAGTAAACACTTTGTAGGCAACGGATAGTAAGCTGATCGGCCTGTAATTTTTCAAGTCCTTGGCGTCTCCCTTCTTATGAATTAAGATAATGTTTGCATTCTTCCAAGCTTCTGGTACAGTCGAGGTCATAAGGCATTGCGTATACGGAGACGGCGATGGCGTAGAGGTAGAACATCCGCCTCGCGTGCAAGAGGACCGGGGTTCAAATCCTGGTGCCGCGCAATTCTCCACCGGGTTAAAAAAAAACAAAAAAAAAAACCGCGTGTCGATGGAATTGCATAACCAGGCCTGGAGTGCGGCCTTATTTCGGTGACCAGAACCGACAACGCACTCTCTCACCAGAACAGGATTTGGCCACCCTGGTGTAGTACATGGCCACAACCTTCTATGATCAAACCAATTAACCCTCGGCCCTCAGTCCCCAGCGGCTGCAGAGCAACTGACCACGGCGGCGGTCAGACCTGTGACGCAGCGGAGGGTGCTAAGAATCTCTGGCTCCGGACAGGCCGCTATTAGAATCTGAACCTGGCAACGTTTAACGCTAGAACTTTAGCTAGTGAGGCTAGCCTAGCAGTGCTGTTCGAGGAACTAGCGGGAATTAAATGGGATGTGATAGGGCTTAGCGAAGTTAGGAGGACAGGAGAGGCGTATACAGAGTCGCTCCTATTTGTGTAGGTTTTACTCTGGCCAGGAAGATTTCTGCCGATGAGGTCTGTATCCTGTATTAGGCTTCGCACTTATTTTTACTTGAAGTGCGTGCTTTTGCACAGGTACGTGGCATGTAGCCGATTTCTATGTTTAAAATAAATCCCCCCCCGTCCTCTATAAATTCGCATTAGCTTGACTGGTCTTGGCTGTGATGCGTGGTTATAATATGCATTTTTGTTAAGAATGAAGACCAGACTCGGAGTAAACCTCTGTTAAAAGGTCACTGGACGACCAGTAAGAGACATATGGAAGTTTCCCTTCCAGGGTGCCCCCACTAACGATAAGGAAAATTTAAAAAAACATTGTGAAAGACAATCATTGCATGCAGCGAATAAAGGTTAGACGTTACGACGATAGTAGCTATTGTATTATTTTCCTTATACAAATTTCTGTAATTTATTTAATTAGACAATTTTAATAAAACCTTCAGGCAACGCGCTCAGCTATGCCGTGCACTTCTGAGTCCAGGAGGAGAATGCAATGATTAGGAGTCTTGAGAGGGAAGCGCGAAAGATGTCTATGTGAAAACACCTCCAAGCGCGCCTTGTTTACAACGCTCAGAAACGGCACGACCTCATTCAGAGAACCAGAATAGCCCGACCGGGTGACGTGTTGACTGCGCGTTTGCGTTCCATCAGATTGTGGTGAGTTTCTTTGAGCCTCCAACCAACACCAACGCAATGCTCTCCTATACGTTGCACACGGGGGCGCGAAGCAGATACGATAGGGCTCGGTATCGCTTGTAGCCTGTGTTACTTCAGCATGGTTGACGTTTCGTCGCTTAAAACTCCGCCAAATTCATGTTTTGTTGTAGGAGCAAAGTGAGGGAGAATACATTACTAGTTCATTCGATAAAACGGTGATAAAAAAACAACTCATCACGTTGTCGTCGGATGACTTTTCAATACTTGAGCTAGTTGCCTTTGTTGCTCCGGCATTGCCCTCGCAGCTTATAGCTCACCAAGTAAGGATGCTTTCATAGACAACGTAAAAAGCCGTAGCAAACTGTTTGAAAAACTCCTATGTTGATACACAAGATATGCGATATGATTGAGCACAGAATTAGAAAAAAGTTTCTATCATCACTTTGAAGCAGTTTGACCTCAGTCTGACCATATTTTTTGTTTCACATTTTGATAAATTTTTTTACAGATTCATCTCATCGGCTACGAATTGAACAAGCTGCTTGGTGTCGTCCCCGCTGACGTTATCCCCGAAGAAGCCGGAGGTACTTTCGAGAGCTACGACTACAATGCGCTAGAAAGGGACTTGTTGAGTCGGAACGACTATTTCAAGGAAGTGAGCCAATATGGTTACGAAAAAGAAAACACCTACATCTAGCGGATGGTAGCGCAACTGCTTTTCCGCGCTGCACTGCGCTTATAGTCACGTCTTTTATATTCCTTCGCGCCTTCGGTAGCAATAAAGGCTTCTCGCCTTACTTCTTCAAGATAACCGAACGACCGAGAATCCCTTCTACACCCAACCTTTGACATTTTACAGCGGGATCAGTGTTTCCTATGGTTTGTAGGAGAGCCTTCTCTGCTGGTGCCTCACGCATTGAAAGTTAGTGACACCGCGGCTGGCAATACATTGCAGCAGCAGCATTGGTCTCACGCAGAACACGCGGCATCGGCTGCTGATGACGACGATACAGAGGAGCGTCCGAGTTTTTCTTCCGCGTCGCGCTAGACCGTTCCGGTTTCCTGAAGGCAGCCTATTATTCCCTGGCACTACTACAAATAAATCAGCCACTACTTCGTCAGTCATTATAAAAACCTCGCCAAGGAAAGGAAGAACAATGGGGTAAAAACAAATTACGTTTCGGGACCATTACGGATTCCTTGTTCACATATGAAAACGAGAAACGGAACGCTTGTGTTTATACGTGTGAAGGTCGCTGTAATGAGCATGCGTATGCTGCAGGCATGGGCCCACGTGTCCGATTAAGTGCGTGCGGAATTGATTGGATATGGAATGACTCTAGGAGTAGGTGAAATAATAATGATTTCTCGTTGCATATGATACTGGCGGCATCCCAGGCGATAATGTGACCGGTGCACTTTTGGTGATCTGCCAAGGCGTTTTCCTCGGTGCGCCCCTTGGCAACGTCATTTTTGTGCTACCTGAGCCGTCTCCTGTAGCCCGAGTTTCGCCGATGTAGGCTGCGTCCCAGTCCTGCCAAGGAATCTTGTATATAACCTCGGGGTATCTAGTGCTTTCTAGCTTGTCTTTCACTCGCACAAGTTGCTGTCTGAGCTTGTTTGTAGGCACCTGGTAGATTTGAACATCCTAGTCACTGAAGATTCTTGCCAGTGTTCTGCTCACACCAACCGTGTAAGGAATGGCGGCTCGCTTCCGCTCTGTTTTCTTCTGTGCTGTGGGTGGATTTGAAGATCTGCGTTGCTGTGAGTTAAGAATTTGGCTTGGGTAGCCATTTCTAGAGAGATCTTCTTTCATCCTTTTTTTCTTCTTTCCTTCGCGCTTGTGTGGATGAGCGTAGGCGTTGCGCGCGTGTGAAGAGCACTGATGCCACGGAGCGCTTGTGCCCAACCGGATGCCTCTGCAAAGTTCAGGTAATGGCCTGTATGTGTGGCTTTCCGGCAGACCGATGTCACGAGGCCATTCACCGTGCGCTGTACTAAAACATCGAGAAAGGCAATGCGACCAGAACTCTTCTTTTTCATAATGAACTGCATCCTTGGCTGGATGGAATTCAGATGGTGTAGTACAGTGCAGGCGCGTCTTCCTGGTTCAACACGCAAAAACAGTCAGCTACATAGCGCAGAAATATTTTTGGATGAAGAGGAAAAGAAGCAAGGGCGAGTGCCTCGATGGTTTCCAAGGCAAGGTTAGCGCAAGTGACCGAAATTGAAGCGCCCGTGGTGGTTTCAAGCACTTGCCTGTGTAGAACTCCTTGTTAAAAACGAAGCAAGTGCTCTGCAGGCAAAATTTCAATAGGCGGCATAGGTCTACAGCTTCAAACGGAGAGCGGTTGGCAAGGGTCTCGTCGTTTTCAAGGACGTCTTTACAGCACTGGACAGCGAAGTCCACTGGCACACAGGTGAACATAGACATCACGTCAAAAGACACTATGATGTCTTCTTGGATGTCGACGTCCTGTAACATCCTGACGAAGTGACTAGAGTCCTTCACATAAGTCTTTGTTGTTCCAACACGGGGGCGCAGGATGCTGTGCAGGTACCGAGACAGGCTATGCCGGGGGGACCAGGTAAAGTCTACTATTAGCCGTAGACGTCTTTTGACGTCAAATCTATGTTCACCTGTGTGTCAGTGGACCTCGCTGACCAGTGCCGTAAAGACGCCCCTAAAAACGACGAGACCCTTGCCAACCGCACTCCGTTTGAAGCTGTAGACCTATGCCGCCTTTTAAAATTTTGCTTGCAGAGCACTTGCTTCATTTTTAACAAGGAGTTCTACACAGGCAAGTGCTTGGAACCACCACGGGCGCTTCCATTTCTATCACTTGCGCCAACCTTGCCTTGGAAACCATCGAGGCATTTGCCCTTGCTTCTTTTCCTCGTCACCCAAAAAATATTTTTGCGCTATGTAGCTGACGGTTTTTGCGTGTTTAACCGGAAAGACGCGCCTGCACTACTACACAGGATGCAGTTCACTATGAAACAGGAGAGTTCCGGTCGCATTGCCTTTCTCGATGTTTTAGTACAGCGCACGGCGAATGGCCTCGTGACGTCGTTCTGCCGGAAAGCCACACATACAGGCCTTTACCTGAACTTCGCAGAGGCATCCGGTTGGGCACAAGCGCTCCGTGGCATCAGCGCGCTTCACACGCGCGCAGCGCCTATGCGCATCCCCACAAGCGCGAAGGAAAGAAGTAAAAAAGGATGAAAGAAGAACTCTCTAGAAATGGCTACCTAAGGCCAATTCTTAACTCGCAACAACGCCGATCTTCAAATCCACCCGCAGCACCGAAGAAAACAGAGCGGAAGCGAGCCGCCATTCCTTACGCGGTTGGTGTGAGCGAAACAGTGGCAAGGATCTTCAGTGACTAGGATGTTCAAATCTGCCACTTGCCTGCAAAAAAGCACAGACATAAACTTGTGCGAGTGAAAGACAAGCTAGAAAGCACTAGATACCCCGGGGTTGTGTACAAGATTCCTTGTCAGGATTGTGACGCAGCCTTCATCGGCGAAACTGGGGACTACAGGAGGCGGCTCAGGGAGCATAAAAATGACGTTGCCAAGGGGCTAACTGAGGAAAGCGCCTTGGCAGATCACCAAAAGTGCACAGGTCACATTATCGCTTGGGACGCCGCCAGTATCATATGCAACGAGAAATCATTATCATTCCGCCTACTCCTAGAGTCATTCCATATCCAATAAACTCCGCACGCACTTAATCGGACACGAGGGCCCATGCCTGCAGCATACGCATGCTCATTACAGCGACCTTCACTCGTATAAACACGGCTGTTCCGTTTTTCGTTTTTATATGCGAACAAGGGACCCGTAATGGTCCCGAAACGTAATTTGTTCTTACCCTATTGTTCTTCCATTTCTTGGTGAGTGTTAGGTTTTTCATAACGACACCATTTCCACACCAGACGAGTTTTCGTCGAACTCTGGACTACGTGCTTCCATAGTCTCGGCCCGAGATTGGTTGACGCGACAAACCGCTGACCCATACGTCAGCTAGCACAACCGCATTCAGCACGGACAACGCCGAGAGCAACGCCTCCACCCTGCCCCGTGATGGCCCGTCTGGAGACGTCTCTACGCTGTCCTTTCGCCTTCCTCAGTTCCGGAGGACTGATCCTAAGTTTTGGCTCCCGCAAGTAGAGAGTCATTTCGCTATTGCCAGCATCACCTTCCGGACACAGAAGCTTCATCACGTCGCTGCTTCATTAACACCCTAGATCCCCGACGAGGCCCACGATCTTCTCCACGTCGACCGCCTCGGCCCCCTCTGACATGTCAGTACTTGATCTCATCAAGGGAAAAACAGCGTCACAGCACCGCCGCCTAGAACACCTCATCTCCTTCCGAAGAGCAGGGGGACCGCAAATCTATACAGTTGCTGCGGCGGCTCCAGAGGCTCTGAGGCAACAAGGCTGCCCCTTCGGCTAAGCCTTCCTGCGTGAGCTTTCTCGTCAGCGCTTGTCTTCTTCAGTCCGCATGGTGTTCATGCCCGCCTGCGGTTTGCCATCCCTCACCCTCGCTTTAAGGTACTGCGATATGGCGGATAGATTGTCCCATATAATAACTGATTGACTATCAATATTACACGACTGGATGGTTTCCAAAAACGACGGCGGCCTTCTGGTACCATCGGGCTTTTTACCCACTTTACACCACTCCCATATCATTACGTGGCCCCCAGGCCTTGAAGAGATTGAAGGCAGTGGGACGGCAAACACTCTAGCTCGCGAACTAACAAATAGAGCGAACCCTTTAATTTATCTCACCCCTCTACCGCCAAATTATGGTGCACGGCTAGAAATCCGGATGCTGAACCGAAGGAATTATCGCTCTCCCCAAATAAAACTGGCCACAGAAGAAGCAACATTATGAAGGCAGAAAAAGGCGAGCACCTTCCCTAATCTGAACTTGTACACCCCCTATCCACCTTTCCATCCATTGTACCACCCCACCTTACCCTTGAGCAGTAATGGTCGGAAGGACCAACGTCAGACCATCTGACGGGTTAAGACATCGGCGCCTCCTGTTCCTCGGTTTCTCTCGGCGCGGTATTGCGACCTCCTAGCCCGCTGTCATCTCTTCAGTCCCGGCTGGACCTCCAGAGCCCCCGCCCATGGCGAGTTCAAAGCAGAGGTTACCCGCCTCTCCGAACAGCTCGGCTCACTGTCGAATGCCTGCGCACGCTCTCCTTCCCGTCGACGGACGTCTCCTCTCCGGCGTAGTGCTACCCCAGCCCCCTCAAACTGGCGAGTGTTGGTACCATCACACGTTCGGGGAAGAGGCGTGTCGGCGTGCCTTGGCCTGTCGCTTCCAAGGATATTTCCACGGTCACCTCTAGAAGCGGCGTGTGGTGTCGGCGCCGAGACCAGCCGCTTATTGTTGATTCGCGACCTGCTGTGTGGCCTCCGTTTTATTGTCGATACCGGTGAGTGTCCTCTTTTAATGCGGTCACGCCTGCAAAAGGGTGCCTATAATGGCTCTGAGCACTGTTGACGAAGAGGATACTGGGCACCCATTCTAGACCAATGACGGCATCATCCTGGGAATCCTACGCGGCCATGAGAGGCGCCTCTCATGGGCGTCGCGTGGAACCTACTGTTGAAATAAATACGAGCGCACACCCCGGCCTGGCCCTCAGATTTTCGTGTGGGCAACGCGCGGAGCCCTCTCAAGCCTGTACCACAGGACGCGCGCAATTCTCGGAGCATCCGGCATGATCTGCTGGAGGGCACCCAGGGCGCAGCCGACGGGAACCCATCGGCACAAATACAGATGTTTTCCGGCCACGTGTTCACCTTTTTGTAGGTTCCATTTGGGATGGGGCACTATGGCGCTCCCTTCTGGGGGTCGTCGGGCTCTCTTGCCTAGCTACGGATGACCTTGAGGTTGAGCACATGATGCGGCCATCGGAGGCACTTTCGTGTCTCCAGGTACGTATCGCTAAAACGGTAGAAGCGCTCTCCCGGTCTGGTGCTCGGCCACTATGGGACCTCTAGGCTTGGAAAGATGGCCAAATCTTTATGACAAATTGCCCTGTAGGTAGGTGCAGCCATCTCTGAAAAAAAAAAAGCGAAGCGAAGGCCTTGTGGTGGAGCATCCAGCCGTCTGGCATGCGGAAAGTATGGGGTTCACCAGTATCGCAGTTTACAGTGTCCCCAAAAAGAAAGTTTACAACAGTTTTATCTTACCGGTCCTAACATATCGACAGGAAGCGCGGAGGCTAACGAAAAGGACTTGACTTAGAATTCAAGTCAGCGCAGCGACTTATGGAAAAGAAAATGGTAGGTGCAGACCTAAGAGACAAGGAGACAGCAGAATGGGTGAAGTAACAAACGCGAGGTAATGATATCCCAGTTGAAATTAATAGAAAGGAATGGACACAGGCAGAGCGTGGAATGCAAAGGCAAGATAACTGATGGTCCCTCAGAGTTACTGAGTGGATCCGAAGAGAAGACAAGCATAGCACAGGTGGAAGAAACTCAGTTGAGCGGCTGAGATCAGGAAGTTTGAGAGGATAAGCGGGCAGCAGCTGGCACTTCACGGGGTTAACTGGAGGGATACGAGAGATGATTCTGTCCTGCAGTGGACGTATTTAGGCTGATGATGGCTGATGGCAGTGCTGAATTGAACTTTAATGCCAAAGGATGGCGCAGCGCCTCGGCCTGGGTTCCTGAGGTCACATAGGTATAAATTTTCTCCCGACTGCTACATAATCCTGGGCACAGGACGCATACCATAACCTACCAATGCACATGTGTGTGTGCTTCTTAAGGTTGGGCCTGCCTATTGCTTAGTAATTGTCATGTTGAATTGCTTGCATTAAAGATTATGTACTTTCTCTCTTTCTCTCGCCTGCGGCAACAGTTGCCGTATAGATAACAATGTGACAAGTTTTGTATGTGGATTTCAGCGGCGATGGAGATACGTTTTGCAAAGGAGCGACTTTGAGGGAGGCCAGATGCGAACAACCCATGCTTACCGGATTACACCGCATAGGCAGTGCAACACAATTCTCGGTATGCCTCAAAGTGGCCTCCTTCGATCGCTAGGTTATGTGTCAGGGCGTAGTCGTGGGCATGGAGACCTTCATTTCCAGGGAGCGCTGACGTTTAACGGGTAGTACTGGAGTTGCCCTACGCGGGTTAAATTCGCATCAGTCGCATGGAGGAACAACGTCGTGCAGAAGCTCGGCGTGTAAACGAGTGACCAGGGCTCGGAAACGGCAACTGGCACAAATGGCCATCGCGTGCGATCGTGCGCCTAAGTGCTCGCGCCCGGACCCATTGGCTGACGCCAAACGTAAGGCGCACGGAATCCTCGAGGTGCGGGCGCGTGACCTCCAAGCCACCCGTGAAGGACGGCAATAGCCTCAAATACGGGCTCCCTAAGTAATACGCACCCATTAGAGACGCCAGGATTCTCAAGTTAATCTTCTTGACAGTGATGCATTCACATTAACCACGCTAGATGGACTGGCTCAATTGTCAATCCCAAAGGATCAAACCTCAAAATAATTATTCGCAACAGCGCAACAGAAAAGCTGTTGGCGCTCATCATTGGCATTAACACAAATGTGTAATTGCTACATAATTTTTCAGACTTGTTCATTGCTCTTACGTTTTACGAGGCTTAATAATGTACGTTCCCATGAATTGTTGGGCAATAATTCACTTCGACATGCGTCCTTTACTGCTGGATGGATAGAGCCGCTAAGGCCAAAGGCACTAATCGGGACCTGGACGTGGACCCCACCGTTGGTGCACTTTTTCTGTCCAAAAAACTGTCTTCAACAGAGGGAGAAAGAGACAGAAACGGTTAATGGACAGAATGTCTGGGTGGGCCCTCATTCCAGGAGCCCATTGGCTTTTGCCGCCGCTCTTCCCGGTTCGCCAGCGAGAGCTGGTCCTCCGAATGTGAGCTGGACAGCGCCGCCTCCCAGTCCTGAGTTGTTGGGTTATTGATCTTCAACAGCTCGTTGCATAAACACTCTAAACGATGATGATGAACTCAGGCTTAATGGCACATACCCACAGCGGGGGATTGGCCAAAATGCATTGCGGATACAAACGCACTCATAGACAAGAACTAGAGTAATTGGATAATTTTGTGTCCTAGACTCGAATTCGGATTAAAAATGAGAAAAAAACGGAAAAGAAAAAGCAGTGAATTCTCATCCTAGCAGAGAAATTTACCCGATGCAATTATATATTCGGAAATATGATCGCAAACTGGTGTCAGGGCACATCCGTTGGCGCTTGCCCCGAAAGAGAAGAGAATCGGAATAGATAGAGGCAGCCCTAGTCGGGCGAGGGGGATCACCAAGGAAATTCTACGGAGAGAAGCGAACCGCCGGCAAAAAAGGAAAAAGTGATCTACAGGCTCAATTTCGCCACAAGACTCACAGAGGCTTGTCAGAGATAACCCCGGTAGACCTAAATAAAGGCTGTAGTAGAACTTTCTGACGGGCTAGTTGGTACATCTCTATTAAACAGCGTGCGCTACAGGACGAACACAGGAAGCTTGGAGACAGAGGAAAGAAGCGCTTCTTTTCTCTGTCTCCAAGTTTCCTGTGTTCGTCCTGTTAGCGCACGCTATTTAATAGAAATAAAGGCTTAGTCGTGGTATTCTGTAGCGCAAGAGGGTCATGGACACCTCACATTGCCTTGAACTACACATCCGCACACTTAAAGCAAATGCCAGGGGTTGAAAATTCGTTGCAATAAGGAGAGGATCATGGCTCAAGTAGCGGAAACGTTGGAATCGTTGAAAGTGTGCTATAGTCAAGTAGACAGTATTTGGGACGAATGGCACAATAGCCACTGTCAATTTACCTGCGCGATGAAAAATGCTGAAGAAGAAGTGGCACGAAGCCCCGTAGCGCGGGCGCACGAGCACACGCAGAAGAAGCTCACGCTGCGTTCGGACGGTTGCTTTTCTCAGCGTTCCGCTTTCTGCGCACTTTCCCATTCTTCGATCCTGTTTCAGGGCAGACCCTCGGCGAAAGAAACCGGGTTGCCAATGGACCCTGGCACGCACCCTCAGGGCACGCACCAACCCGGGCCGCCCAAGGAATCGAGACAGAAGCGCAGGAAGTCCTCGCGGCCCAAGAGCAGCAAGCAGCCCACCGTGAGCCCCGGTTCCAGCGTGGCGCCCACAGGGAGCCCCACCAGTGGAGGCCGTTGTACCGTATCACCGGCGCTTTCACCGCTACCCGGGGCTTGCAGTGCAATCGTTTCTGGTGCTGCGCCCTCTCAGCCCTCCGGACAGAGCAAGTCGCCGCCCGGAGGCGGCACCAAGTCGCGCTCTTCAGGCACGGAGGCTCTCCTGCCTTCACTGGCGCTACGCGCGCATGATGGCAAAGCTGCTGCTGCTCTGAACAAGTCCAGGCCAAGCCTCGATGCCGCCAGGTGGGCGCTGTTGTAGAGCGCGGCTCTTTTAAGTGCCCGTTCGTGGGTTGAGCCGCGTCGCGTCGCCGGTGCAACCGAGTGAACCCAAGTACCGTCGCTCGCTCATAGGTGGCGCCAGAATGATGCGCGCCGTGTGCATCGTCATGCATCACCGCTTTTATGAGCGGAGGTAGGGTGGCTACTGCAGGTGTGTCTGCGGCGGCACGCGCCCGCGCGCACCTTCGCGCTGCCTCCTCGCAGTCGCGTCACGCTCCGCTTCGTTGGAGGGCAGCGATGTGTAATGCACTGCACGAGATAGATTGTCCGCGTTGGACACGCCACACACAGTGGTGTCTTCCTAGTATAAACCGTCTGCTTATATACTGCAATACAAAATAGTCTCAGTCAGTTATTTCTAAAGAATGAGTGGCGCAGCCGGTGAAAATGCTGTCTTGTTTGTCTCGCTACATTCTCTAATAAATTAAAGTAGCTGATATATTTCTTTCGCACTAATTTCTTCATTTCTTTACCGATTTTTTGCTCATTAAACTATATTATTTTGATTTCTGTGACTCTGCGAGCAATTTTTTAATTATGCTTTTACCCCACCAGTGCTAATTTCTTCTCTTGGTAGCCTTTAAAGTCGATTTTTTTTTTAAATTGCATTCACTGTCCCTAAAACCCAGAGCTTCTGGAAAGCAGATATTTGATATCTCTGCGTAGCATAACATCTTTAATGTTTTTACACTGCTGCTGCATACTACGCATATACTTTCTCTTTGGTCATCATGCTTGCTTCCATATTGCCTCGCTGTGAGTAAACCTGATATAGCCTCAAAAAAAAAAAAAGGTCGCTGTCTCTTCAATTATCGTATAGCATTTACTTCCCAATACTTTGTTCCGAGCGAGTTTCCGCTTTCAAGCCATCTATTCACGCCAGGAATATTTTGCGCTTTCTAGGGTATTCACGCTACCACCTTTGAGTGACATCTGACATTTACTAATACTGCCCACCAAGCCAATCCCGCAGGGAGCTGGTCGGCAGTTAGCGATCAAGCTAGCGATAACGTTTTATGCTGCCGCTACAGCTAATAAAGGTAGGCACTAGCGAAAATTCTTGATGCATACTTTATTTAATCCACACGCCACCGTTCATGCGCCGAGAAAAAGAATAGGCTTAAAAGAGTATATAGGAGTAGATCAGCGTGCGCCAGCTTCAGGTGTAAGGCACAGCTGTAGCGCACATATAATTACCATCGCACACCATTGAAGTGCAAACCATTTCATACCGCCTTGAAAATTATTGCACGCATAATATAAGGGGTAGTAGCCCATATGTGAGGAAATCGGTTGATTCTTTTCTTGAGGACAAGTCAACTGTTTGGCAGGTCTAAACCGTCCGACTCGGATGCCATCCTGGGCGCGACGCACAGGGCAGCAAGACCATCGCGCCCTGTTGGTGTAAAAGCTAGTGGCGGCACCGAAAGTCTGCAAGACCAGCCCCCTGCGCCGGCAGTCGCGGCCTCCGAGGCAGCGGCGAGAGCGGACGTCGCTGGCGCAGCCGCTCTGGGCGCACCAGTCGCGGTTTCCCGTCATCCGCCCGGGGCACCTCAGCCTGCAGTGCAGCCACCTCGTTCGAAGCAAGCCAGCCGCCGGGAGCGCAGGAAGTCGAAGGCCGCCTCATCTACCAAGAACCGAGACGCGGATGTCGACAACAGGTTTTCGGCCGAGGAAAGCTTCACGCCTGCGTCATCCCGGGAAGCCGCCATGAAGAAGGGTCACGCGCTCTCGTCGTCTCACTGGTCCTTCTACCGTGAGTGAACAAGACTGCTTTGCTAGTGCTTAACGACTGGAACAGCTAAGTAAGGTAGGCTTCATTAAGGATGTTTGCTGTGCTGTGTTAGCAGGAGTGGTACGTCAATGTAATATAGAGCTTGCAGACGTCATTACTGCCTGCTAACCTGCAGGCCATTGAGAATGTGCCTAACTAGTATAGATACAGAGAGAAAGTACGTGAAACAGTGATTGTGGTCTTTGCTTCTGATGCCGTATTGCGAAACCTGGCGCCACTGGGATCCACTGTGCCATTCTCATCACTGTGCCTAGCCAATTAGACCTTGGCTAGTGAGCCTCATTAGTTTCTGAGGGAAATTCATGAGTTAAGCGAGACAAGCTTTCATCAACACTATAAAGGCAAAAATATTTTCAAAAGAAACAGTATCTAACAGGGAGCGTACAAATTACTCTAGCGTATGTCTTAACACACACCACATTTACGTCTCTATGTCTGGCGCTCTTAAAACAGAGCTGATGAGAAATGTTGCAATTTCTATGCGCGACAAGTGCGGCTGAAATTCTGCTGCAGTAAATTATCCCTAGGCGCAAAAATTTGTGGAGTCGTATTGCGTGTCACGTGAGAGTGGAGTATTAAGTAGAACATTAAGGGTTTTTTTTTTAAGAACATCGATTGGCGCTTAGATGCAAGGAACGTCGAAGAAGACAAATGACCGTCATAACTAGTTGTCACGCTTGTTGGTGCCTATAAGTTTTCACAAAAAACCTGCAGCCCCTTCGAGGATTTAGTTTTCACAATCACACTGCCCCAGAAGCCCACCATTGTCCCGCGGCACTCGGCAAGAAGGCTAACCACGCTTGCAACTGCAGCCCTGAACGTGAGTTTCGTGACCGAGACGAACAGCAAGCATGAGCGCTACCTGTACGCGGCCGTGGTTGCGGTGCTGGCAGTTCTCTTCGCGCTGGCCGTGGTGGCCCTGCTGCTGCTCCTCTCTCCAAAGCCTCCCATGCAATACGTGTTTTGTAACACGGCCGAATGCATCGAAGCCCGCGAATACTTGGCCCGGCTGATCAACACCAGCAAGGACACGTGCAGCGATTTCTACGGCTACGTGTGCGACTCGTGGCTGGACCGCGGCACTGAAGAAGACGGCCCCAGCAGCTTCCTCAGTGACAACATGGCTGCCTCCATCTCCACGATCAGTATGCGTCTCTTTTCCCAGGAGTTCCAGGCTGAAAGATACAAGCTGAACGCCAAGGGTGAGCATTGTAGCCACGCTCTGTTTATATTGTTTCTAAACAGGCAACAGCCGTCAAGGATGTAAGCGTTAGATTGTTAAAATGTGTTCGACGAAGTCAGTGGTCTCCGGCCATTTTTTTTTTGCCTTTTCAGCGCGAAGGGTGTACTTCACACGCCGAAAGGGCAGTGATATGGGTTCGTGGCAGCTTCCAGTCCTTAGTGTCGGGTATAAAACACAGCGTGGAATGCTCTGTCGCATTAATAACTTTTTTGTTCGTAGGAGGCTATGCTGTGAGCCCGAAACCCGCTCTTATTTTAACCGATACGAATAGACTATCAGCTACAAAGTTCATCTGTGACAGCTGTAAAACTTTCTTTTATAACTGTATAGCGGCGCTTGTGTGGGGCTAAATAGCGATTACTCTCCTATTACGGTTGCTACATTGTTCCCAATGGTACTGCAGTCATGGTTTATATAGTTTTATAGAGACGTTCCGGAGCGAGGTTTGAATGATGGTAGTGCTAAGTACGTTGATTGTTTCAATCACGAGGTAGGAGAATTCAACTAGCCTGGTTTTCATTTAAAGGGAATCAATATTGGTAGTGCCAGCAATACAAGTCGGAATGAACTGCGCGAACTCAGCAGGTTTTCCGCTTGTCTATATGCATAGCCTAAAACATTTACTTCCCCGTTTATCATTGATTTGTTTTGCACTGTTTCGGACATATTCTTGGAGGCAATAAGATCTATTATCTTTTGATATCACGTGAAATGTCGCGAATTTTTTACAAACTTACGTCCAGTCGAGAAAACTACGTCGAGAAAAATAATAGGAAGGAGACATATATTGCTTCCACTGTAGAAAGAACGATACTTCTAGCCTTTATGTGGTTCATGATTCAACTGCGCAAAAGAACGGGGACAGAGACAAACACGTACACATGCTGTGTGTGTACGTGTTTCTTGTCTCTGTCCCTGTTTTTTCGTGAAGTTTAATTATGAAGAAGGACCAACTAGCTCGCCAGAAAACACTTAAGTGGTGCTATGTGCACAAGCGACACTTGGAAAGCCTTTCCATGCATGTAAGGTAATAAAATAAGAATAGCAGAGGAGAAGCTTCACCGTATATAGTCTTTTTACCAATGCTCTGTTATTTCTTCCCTCAGCCACCGTGTATCATCGTGTCGTAAACCATTATTAAACTATGGGGAAGTTATTCTGAACTCTCTGTACCTGAACGGCAAAGGTCGAGTCCCAATTTGCCGTATAACTAAAGAAACTTCGTGCGTCTCTGGTATTTCATATAAATGCTTTAGATTCTATATCTATAAAATCTCCGGGAGTTTAACGCACTTAGGAAACGGGAGGGTCGGCCTTACAAGCATTTCCCACCGAGAATACGCCGAGAATACGCCGAGAATACAGTGCGTAGCCTTAATGATGGAAGGACGGAGTAATCATGCGAACGCATTTTCTCTTGTTCTGTTCTTGCGGTAGTCGCAGCGTAACGTGTTCACAAGATAAAGCTACTTCCAGGCGAAACTCGTTTCTCGAAATGTTTACGAAGAATTCATGGAAGAGCGGATATCCACCAGGAAAATGCTAAGAGTCTGCCTTAAAGCCTCTAAGCATCGAGCTTCAAACACCACAGTGTAAAAGTACTAGCGCGTGATGTGAATTACGAAAATTGTTTTTTGAAAATCGGTTTTAGAGGAAATGAAATGACGAAGTAACTGTCGCGCGTCTATGTGGACACCGAACCGCGCCATAAGGGAAGGGAGGAAGGTGGGAGTGAAAGAAGAGAGGAAGAAAGAGGTGCCGTAGTGGAGGGCTCCGGAATAATTTCGACCACCTGGGGATCTTCGTGCACTGACATCGCACAGCACACGGGCGCTTTTTGCGTTTCGCCTCCATCGAAACGCGGCCGCCGCGGCCGGGTTCGAACCCAGGTGCTCCGGCTCAGTAGCCGGGCGCCAGGCCACTGAGCCACCGCGGCGAGTGTGACTTATGCCTGGTTCCTGTTTCTGCAGCGTCCGCCGACGTGGAAAGCACGCGGGTGTTGCGCGCGCTCTACCAGAGGTGCTACAGCTACGTCTCGGAGAAGACAATGGCCGGGGCTTTCATGGCAACGCTGACGTCAGCACGCGAACGCCTCAACTGGACGCTGATTCGCGGCGCTCGCACTTACCGCGAGCTCGTGGGGCTGATCGCGCGCACGTCGCTACTGGCGGGATTCCACACGGTCTTCGCTCTCGACCTGGTCACCGATAACGGCAAGACAGTGCTGCGTCTGTCTTCCGAAAAGTCGTTGCTCGGCAAGCTAGCCACGTCGGGGAACCGAGCCGAGCTCGAGAGCGACCTGCGACGCGTAGTGGAAGACGCCGACGAGCGTGCGTTGATCCTAAGTCTCGACAAGCTCATTGCGGACGACCTGGACTTGGGCGACGACGGTGCGGTGGAAGACGAAAGTCGACCGCTGCGCGCGCTCCTCGAGAATCTTGTGCCGGAAGTGAGCGCTAGCGACTGGATGGTCGCCTTGAACCTAGCTGTTGGCTTCGGTGAAGCAACCATGCGTGCTTCGGACACGTCCTTCGCGTCCGGTGTAGATAATGTCCGGAGCGCCTTCAGCAAGATATACAACCAAAGTAATGTGAGCGAGGCTGCGTTGTACCTGGCGTCGCACCTGGACGCTGAACTGCTTTCCTTGGAGCTGTCCAGGGAACGAGCCGAGGCGCATTCTTCCAAGACGGCCCAGTTCTGTCTGGGCCTGTTGAGGAGAGGCTTTGGGCACGTGTGGCCACGCCTTGTGGAGCGACTGTTGGACTTGGAACAGAGCGCGCACGTCCTCTACGCGATGTTCCACGAACTAAAGGAGACATCCAAACACGCCGCCATTATTAGGTGGCTGCCGGAGCAGACCCGGAACGACGCTGTGGGAAAGGTAGACAGGGCGACGCTTATATTCATCGCCGAGAACACTGAAGTAAGTGCACTGTGGCCTCCATGAGTTGATTATTTGAACTTTTTCTGCCTTTCAATAAGACGCTGACCTCCAGAAAATAGCATAAATTTCAAGAAAAGTGACCGACTGCAACTGTCTTCAACTTTCCGGTCACATCATGCAGTAAAGTGCGGTGGCTTTTTTCTCTCTCGGTTCGTGACAGGGTTTAGAGAAGTAATAATTTAGAATTATTTTAAAGCATATACGCAGCTGCTGTCTCGAAGCACCAGCATACCGCGGGATTTACAAAGATGGATATGACAGCCCACGCGACAAAGAGTGGATACTGAGAAAGAGGTGAGGATTGTTCGACTTTGAAATGAATGTATATCTGAAACTGCAGTCGGAAAGAAAGCGTCCTTAAGGTGGTAATTAAGTGTGATTCGTTTCTATTGTTAACTACTATTTTAAATTGGGGTAATGCACCTTTTTCGTGATTAGGATTTTCACAAAAAAACATTTATGGTTTATGTGGGTTTAACGTCCCAAAACGACTCGGGCTATGAGGGACGCCGTAGTGAAGGGCTGCGGAAATTTCGACCACCTGGGGTTCTTTAACGTCCGCTGACATATCACAGTGCACGGACGGGTCTCTAGCTTTTCGCCTCCTTCGAAATGCGACAGATGCGGCCGGGATCGAACCTGCGTCTTTCGGGTCAGCAGCCTAGCGCCGTAACCACTAAGCCATCGTGGCGGCTCACAACATGTATTTCACTTGTGCTGTTTAAGCACAATCATGGTCCCATTATAAAAACTTAATATCTCCTTTCACACGATTGCAAAGTGGTTGGGGATTGGGCGGCCTTCCTAAAATGTACGAAAAATTGGTGTTTTAGGCAGTTTAAAACCCACTTGTCGCATACGATATACTCGTCACAATGCTACCAAAAATACAAGGAGGTAGCTTTTCGCGATGCTAGATCGTAAAATACCTGGAATTTCTATACCCGCACGGGCATTGTGATACGAGAGAAATCCATTAGCTAATGACTTCAGTCATTATCTTAAGAGCTGTGCTTTTCTTACACATCCAGTCAAAACTTCACAGAATCACTTCTTTCCTGCTTTTTGTTCTGTTCTGCAAAAGGGCTGCGAGCTCTTCCTAAGTGCAGGAAGTACTGTATGATGCATGATAATGTGAAAATGTGGGCTTAATAGAGTAGTATAAATATAAAAAAAATTGGCCGGTGGTTTAGAATTGCTAACCACGAATATTGTGTGAAAGCACGTTTTTTGAATAGACACCACCGCCACGTGCCTAAAAGCGCAGTTAAGCGGCTCACTGACCAAGGTAACCAGTTATGCGTTTTTACTGTCGTCAAAATCATCAGAGTCTGCATTATCCAGTGACTCTCCATAGGGTCACTGGATAATGCAGACTCTATGTAGGCTCTATGTAGAGAGACTATGTACATAGTCACTGGATAAGAAAACTTATCCAGTGACTGTCTTCAGTGACATCAACGCTAACCGAGGCCAAGGACGAAATCATCATTGAAAATTTAAGCAAGGAGCTCCGGTGGGATATTGCTTCACATTCACTGCGGAATTTTGGGGTTAGGAGGCTAATAGTGCTTTCTGCGCACCGATCAAAGTTGATGAAGACGACGACGTGCAATGCACAGCGCGAGAGTGCGGCAGTTTAACGGCGACAGCATAGTGCTCTCGTGCAGTGTCCAGCCAAGCGGATCGGTTCGCACCGCCGCAGGTTCCATACCTAGTCGCGGCAATATTTTATTACGCTATGGAATAGCGGTTTCGGACTAAAATAGAAACCTTAAGTACAAAAATGAACGCACTGGAACGCTGGCAGAGACTCCGGAAAATGGAGGGGGGAGGGGGGAGGCAAGGGGGGTGGTTGCCGCCAGCTCCTACGTGGATATTTTAGATACATATTTCCTCCAGGACGTTTTTTCGGAATTTCTGCGAATACGACGTGCACTGGCGCGATATCTCCAGAAGGGGCAACGCCCCCCCCCCCCCCCCTCCCCCCCTCCCCAAATCCCCAACTTCTTGCACTCGGATCAGATAGATCCCTGACAAAGGCTTCCATTTTAGCACGTTATAAATGCAAAGCACAGTGGGCTGAGCTCTTTGGCTTCATAGCCGACCTTAAAACGTTTAATTTTAGTAACCTAAACCAATCATGTCCTAACAAAAATTTTTGACGGAGCTGTGTTCATGGCCATGATTACTAGCATTTAAAGAGTATGGAAAAACTTTTTTAATGCAGTCGATCACTCCTCATTCGTCATGTGTACATCTTTATATGTATATAGTTTCCCATTTAAATTCGCTTTATATGTATTACAAATATACTATTCAACAGCGAAGTATGAAAATATAAGCAAAAAGTAAACAAAAGTGAATAAACATATAAATGAAACATGGAATAAATAAACAAAAAAACTACAAAAATCTAAGACCAGCCCCCCCCCCCCCCCCCTCCCCCCACGCGCACACACACAAGAAAAAAAGTTCCGGAGTCCCTGAACGCTGGATACAAAAATGAGATGTGACTAAGGTTTACACAGTGGTATGTGCGACTAGTCCACTGCCACAATTATAAATGATGAACGCAGTTTTTTTTTATTTCAAACATTCTTTCTTGGCACTGAGGTGAGTTATTTTTAACATCACATTCGTGGATGCACATTCTTTTTCTTCTTTCTCTTAAAACATGGCACATACCCACGTGGGAGGATTGTACCCGCTCTTCTTCCTTCTTCATACTTCATCACGTGAAGTAATTTTTGTGTCAATTTTTCAAGTAGGACCTGAAAGAAAAAAAAATCCTGCATAATGCCCGCTTTGCAGTCCTCTGAAAAAAAAATGGACATAGCTTTTTACAGAACTCATTCAGTGGGCTGATGTGCTGTCTCGTTTGATTGCTAATCATAGCATACCTCCAATTCTCGCAGCTCTTACCCCCTGTCATTCCTAAGACCATTTCTTACAAATGTCATACAGTCAAGCGCAATTTGTACAGGGCAGTAAAGTAAAGAGCGACAAATTTTTAATAATTCTATCAGTTGCGGAGATAGAAACTTTTCAAATAATTATTCAGACTTCACTTAAAAGCTCTTACCCCCTGTCATTCCTAAGACCATTTCTTACAAATGTCATAGTCAAGCGCAATTTGTATAGGGCAGTATAGTAAAGAGCGAAATGTTTTTACTGATTCTATCAATTGCGGAAATCGAAACCTCCCAAATAATTTTTGACTTTAGTTAATTTATCCAGGCAGTTTCCACATCTGAGCGCACAATTTCGCCAGTGACCGAGAAGCTTGAAAATGCCGAATTCGGCAGAATTCCAACCCAGCCTTGTAAAGACAGCCACACACTGCTGCACAAATCGCCGCTCGTGTCTCGTATTTTTGGCCTTGAACATTATCCTTATTATATCCGAGCAGGTGCAAGTTTTGGCCTTGAACATTATCCTTATTATATCCGAACAGGTGGAAGTGAAAAAAAATTTCCGTCTCATTCGTACATTTCCTCAGCAAACTATTGTTATCCCTATAGGCGGTCACCCAAGCCGAGCCAGACTACTCGTCACTGGCCCGGTTCCTGGAGGAGTCCGGCGGCGACTTCGTGCGCCTCTTCGTGCGGGTCATGCTGCACGAGCACTCGCTGCGGCTGCGGCATCCCCCGACGCGGGTGCAGCTTCTGCTGCTGCAGCTCGAGCAGCGTTCTCAGCTGGTGCACTCGGCCTCGCTGGGTTCAGTGCTCGTGCCGACGCTTTTCCAGCGGCCGCCGCTGCTCTACTCGGCCGGCGTGCCGGTTCCCTTCAACTACGGCACCGTGGGGGCGCTGTTGGCCGCGACTATCTTGGAATTCATCGTGCCGGCGACCGCCGCTGGCTCGGACCAGCCGCGGAAGGTGCCAGGCAAGGTTGTATGCATTGCTCATTGCGGCACGGAATTGTTACTCGAGTGATACACGAAAAAATTATACACCTTCCAATCTGATCAATAGGCAACGTGCAGTACCCAGGCGGAGCGACAGTGCCCGCATAAGAATAAGAATGGGGTGGAGCGCCTATGTCAGATTCTCTCAGATCATAAATGGCAGTTTACCAATAACCCTCAAGAGAAAAGGGTACAACCGCTGTATCTTGCCGGTTCTCTCCTACGGGGCAGAAACGTGGAGGCTAACGAAAAGGGTTCAGCTTAAAATAAGGACAACGCAGCGAGCTATGGAAAGGGAAATGATAGGCTTAACGTTAAGAGACATGAAGGGGACAGGGACAGAGTGAGTGAGGAAAAAAAGAGGAATAATGTCATCCTAGTCAAAATTAAGAGGAAGAAATGGGCTTGGGCAGGACATGTAATTCGAAGGCAAGATAACCGCTGGCCCTTAAGGGTAACGGAGTGGATTCCAAGAGAAGACAAGCGTAGCAGGGGGCGGCAGAAAGGGGGCCGGATGAGATTAAGAAGCTTGTGGGGAATACGGTGGCCGCAGTTGGCAAAGGACAGGGTTAAATGGAGAGGCATGTGACAGGCCTTTGTCCTGCAGTGGGCGTTGTCAGGCTGATGATGATGATGAAAGGTTCAGGGTAATCGTGTCGTTTTAACGCTCACGCGTTAAGGCGGCCGTTCTGTGAAAAATCCGGCGTTGTTTGAGGGAAAAATCGGCCTGGGTGGCCACCCTATCCAGCAAGGGGGCCGTAGGGGGTCATCACAACCTGCCCATCGGATTGTGAGCAAACTGTTCACCTTGGCAGGTGGCAGTTAATGTTTGGTAGTGAGAGGTTTCTTGGAAACGACAATCTGGGTCTCACAACCTCCACCTCCACAACCTCACAACCTCCAACCTTATCGCATCCTACCCTTGAGGAGGTTCTCTCCTCCAATTTTTGTGCTGAGCTATAAAAGATACCTGATAATGTTCACATTTCCATATTTTCCCCATGAAGTGATCTGTTGTTCTGCGCAGATGTTGACTATATACAAAGGCGTTTGGACAACGCGGAAGCAGTCATAGATACTCATACAAGTGTCCTTGAATATTGCATTCATTCAATAAATTTTCAACTCTGCTTCATTGCCAGCAGCACCACGACACCTCGTGGACACTGGCGGCGTTACGCAAGTACAATGAGAGCAGTCAGTGCCTGCAGCGTCTCTACCAGCGACTGGGGTTGCACAGTCAAACGGCTGGCAACGACGAGGAGCAGCGCCGCGCCATGTTTCTGGGGGCCCACGGCCTAAGGCTTGCCTACGACAGTCTGGCGACGAGTTTCAGACGCGCTGCGGGCAACTCGGACGCATTCAGCACCCTGTGGCTGCGCGCGCAGGTTGTCTTCTTCACGCGGTTCTGCCTGCTTTGGTGTAACTCCGACCAGCGGCCCAACCCGCTGTCACCGCGAGGCAACTGTATGCTGCCGCTGCACAATATGCCCGAGTTCGACACGACATTCGAATGCGGCGAGAGAAGTGATTTTGTCTCTGACAACTGTGTGCTCTGATGAGAAAGAGTAGGCTGGGCCCGTTTTATTAGACTGTTTAATGTGATGAAGGCCTTTTTCTTATCACTCATCACCTTGCTAGACCTGCTGCTGCGTAAATGGGAGATTAATGGACTCAAAAAAGTGCACGAGTTATACACGTGACGATTGCTCTTATGTCATGCGCTATGTGCGTTTTATTTATCTGGACTTAGGGGAGAGACTAACTCTACGATTATGCTCATACGACACGAACGACCTTGCTTCTTTCCTAGTACGCCGACTGACTCATTTTAGCTTGCATGTTAAATTCAAAGAAACATATTTTTGTTCTGTTCTATTACTGTTTTTGGCGCTTTTAGTCAAATATTTGAACGGGTGAACGTGATTTAAGCAGGCAGTGCAGCCATATCAGCCAGTTGTAGTGACTGAGGACTACTGTATACCGTTGCACCAAAGTTATGTGCTGCTTTCACCGGAAGACTGCAAGGACTATTCGATTAGCACCTGTGCGATGCTGTGTCGTAGCGAATTTGCGTCATTCATTGAGTGTTTTATTTTTTCTTTGTTTCGAACTTCACAACCGTAGTCAGAGTCTGGCTCTTAAGTACTAAAACAGTACAATCAGAACAACGAACTTGTGCTGTTCGATAATGTTACTCGATGGCTGGTACAGGAGAGGACCTGTTGTTGCCTGCTTAGTGCTTCTTCACGTGACAACGCTGAACTGAGTTCTACGTGCATGTTGTATTTCTCCGATTCCCTGCAGCATGGTTGAAGGTACTGTTGGTCACGTAACCCACCACCCATTTGGCTAAGAAATTGTTGAACATCGTACGGTCTTGTGGTTACTGCTGCGTCACCTAAGGTTCCTTGTCTTCACCAAACTAGCGCTTGGAGAAGAAATTACAAGATAGACAAGTGTCTGAAGCAAAAGAGCCCAAGAGAGTGAAGATCAATGTCTCGTTCAGACATTCGTGCGCGGCTGGCTCGTTTTCCTCATACGTGTTGGCAGCCAGCCTCCTCCAATTTTTGTGCTGAGCTATAAAAGATACCTGATGATAGTGTTCACATTTCCATATTTTCATATTTCATATTTTCATATTTTCATTTTCATATTTTCTATATTTGGCACACAACGAACAGTTGTGCAGTGAATACAAATGTCATTAAAAGTGGTTTCTTCACACTTTTACGTTCAGTTTGTTTCGCTGCTGCTTCCACTTCGAAAATGAATGGCTACCTTCTCAAAGCTTGCGTTACGAGCTCTTTGGGTATTTTTCTCCACCCCGAACAGACAGCAGATCATCCTGTAGAGTAGTAGTACTTTGTGGCCAGATTGATTTGTATCGAATAAGATCTCTTTTGTGGCATTTTGCCTGTGTATATTTATGGCTTACACTGCCATGCGCTCAGTGACACTGACTTCCGAGGTACTCTGAGTGACCCAGAATGCGGATAATTCAGCAGGAATGTGGTGACCCTAAGCGACTGCGAGCGAAGGGGGATCCAGCCTAGGTGCGATGTTCCTGACACTGTAAATGAGAGAAATGGAAACAGTTCACAATGCTAAAATCATGTTCATGTATGACGGCCAATGACCGAATAATACGGGCGTTTGATAAGCAGTAGTTGTTTTTGCTAACTATAGGGCTATTTGACTTTCCAAAGGTACGTAGGTTGGTTTTGCATTTCTGCATTAAGCCTCTGCAAAAGAAATGACAAGCGAAAGTTGGGGTGGTTATGGCAGAGGAGGAGGAAAAACTATTGCACTCTAGTGATTCTTTCTGCGGTTGTGGGGCATGTTCGCAGATGTTCTCTCCTTGGTTGTATCGCCAGGAGTATTCTCTGTCGAGCTCGTCCACTTTTAATCAGTGGTCGGTTGCCGTCAGTCCAGGGCTTCGCTGGCCACTGACGCCCGTTTAGCTCGCTGCGCCAGACCTTGTTGGTCTTCACAGCGGTCGCTGTACAGCAGAGTCTCCCATCGCTGAAAAAGTCAAGTGAACATTCCTCGAGCGCGCTACTTCCGACCGCAGTAAAGAAGCCGATGGTTATCGGCAGGGGACACTGTGCTTCCCAGTGAATTTTCGTGTTCTGACACAGGCGTTCGTTTAGGCAGCTGCCTGTTTGGCCCACATAGAAATGGCCACACGACAACGGGATCTGGTATACCCCGCCGACCTTGCACTGCACGTATTCAGTGCCGTGACTCATGCCATATCCTTATGTGGCTCTATCTATCCTCCGTTTCAACGAAGCCGGTATCTTGCTCAGTTTGTTTGGCGCGGAAAACAATACCTTGCCTTGTCGAGCCTTTACGAACAAAACCTTGAACAAACATTTAATAAACCTTGACAAAGAATACCTTGTTCGTCGAAACTGGTCGCACGCTGCAAAACCTGCCAATGCACTAAATATTTCAACAACGCAAAACGTTCATTTGGGCGAGTTGGTAGATATTCATGATTTGAACAGCGCGAACTACAAGGGACAAGAAAAGAAGGGAAACAGGGCAAGCGCTGACTCGCAACTAAAAGGTTTATTCAATGAAACCTTCTTATATGAAGAAACAATCAAAGGGAAAAAACACCACACAAAAAACTAAAAACCATGAAACGCAACATTCGTCAGGTGCTCCCGAGATAATTCATCTCCCTATCGCAAAGGAACACAGAAGGTTTGCTGACGCACTTCAGTTGATCCCCTGCGATGTGAAAAGCCTCGACAACTTCTCGTGTCGTCTGATCACTGTGGGTGTATAGCACACGGGTTTGATTGAATAATGCAGTGCATTTTTTCTTTTTCTTTTTCATGACTTTACATTCTAGACAATGTTTGACCAAATGCGAAAGGTCATCACCATTGTTTAAGTTGTTCCTGTGCTCTTGTAGGCGCTTGTTAAGGCAACGCCCTGTCTGACCAATGTAACGCGCTCCACAGGAAAGGGGTACACTGTATACGACACATGTTTTACAGGCCACAAACTTATCCCTGTGCGCAACGCCACATCCTTCTTTTTTCTCCTTGGCCTCTTTCTTTCTTTCAATGGCAGGGCATATCTGTTTGAGCTTGACGGGGGCTGTAAGGAACACGCCAACTTTGTACCTACTTGCTACGTTCTTTAGTCCGTGGGAGACGCGGTGAACATATGGCAAAACGGCAAATTTCTTCTTTTCAGGCTGGACGTCTGTCGTAAGCGGAGTGGCCGGACGCTTTAATGACTGAATTAAACGAGAACACGCCCCTGCTATCATCTGGTCTTGATATCCAGCAAACTTAACCCTAGACAACTGGGTCTGGAAGCTATCTTGAATGGTGTGATGACAGGACTTGGTCAAAGCACCTCGCAAGCAGGAACTGATAATGCTATTTTTTACCAATTTGGAATGACCGGAGTGAGAATTAAGAAGTGTCTTTGACGACCTCGGGTTATACTTCCAGCAAACATGGTTCTGCTCGAAATGCAGCCGCACGTCTAAAAACTGCAGTTCGTCGTTAACTGGTGCCTCAAACGTGAACTGTAACCCCGACCCACACTCCCTGAACACTTTTAGAATGTCAACCATTCGAGCCGGAAAACGCCCACGTTCTACAAAAATAAGATAGTCATCGACATATCTGACAGTCTTGAGATGTAGGCCAGACAGGTTCTTTTCCAGATCCCTGTCAACGTACAACAGAAAAATGTCACTTAAGACAGGGGCGACGCTGGACCCGATGCACACTCCTGATTTCTGCGCAAATAGCTTGCCTTGCCATCCTATGAAAGTGGAATGCAAATAAAACCGTACCAATTCAAGGAAGTTTTCCACGGACATCCCGCATCGTGTTACGAACGCCATTTCGTCATTATCATCTGTAATATACCTTTTCACACGCTTTAACAGGCAGTCATGTGGAAGGCTATAATACAGGTCTGTGACATCGATACTGAAGGCTGCACAGGCACTCGGGTTGTTCTCCTTCAAGAAGGAAACGAGGGCGTCGGAGTTGGGGATCTTGAGAGGGTCGAATGCATTCAAGGACGAAAGATGCCGTTGCAAAAATTTTGACACGTGGTGTTGCCATGTGCTCCTTTCCGATACAATCGCTCTTGTTGCATTTGGGTTGCAAGCCCCAAGGGTAGCGTTGGCCTGGGGCAAAGCAGGAAACATCCGAAGGTCCCGGCAAAGGAAGAGTCGACTGGCAACAGAACAACTTGTTTATTCTGGCATCGCAAAAGAGCAGCCGGTCAGGGCGACCACGTTACTCGCAGGAAGAAATCGAAGTCTCTCGTTGGCGTCCGGGGCAGCTCTCTTTATATACCCTCGGAGTCGAGGGCAAGAAGGAGCGGCTTGGGATGAGTCGCACAAGACGGCGACGCATGAACATGTTCAGGCGTGACGGGCGCGTCCGCCAGGCCGGCGCCGGTCAGACCTCCTCGCCTCCCAGTTGGGGAGCTCCTCTCCCCGGCTGCCGCGCTTTGACAAGCGTGGGCAAAACATGCACACACACACACACGCACGCACGACGACACGTGGCACTGAAACCTGCCTGGACGCGCTTGGCGGGAGGCGTTGCGGCCGCGATGAACGAAGCCGCGGCGTCCGTTGCATCCGCGCCGGCTATACCGCGCGTCGAAGGCGAGACGTAACAGACCGCCCCGCCGGGAGAAGGAGATCCCGATGGTCAGGGGACTGCATCCGCTGTCCAGAGGGATGTCGCTCGATGATGCTCGTAATCGAAACCGATCGTCCCTCGACGTTGCTTGAGCGCAGCGCACAGAGAAGGCCTCGTTCTCGGGTTCAGGATCACATAGGACACTGCAAAGTCACTTCGGGAGAGTTGCCATTTTTGTGCTCGTTCCCAGCAAGCGTTAGAACTACGCCGAAACGCAACCGCTCAGTCAGCAAGCACGAGACAACCGTCACTAAGCTCTGCCAGGCTCTTTCCCCTTTTATACTACTGCCTAGTTCCTTACAGTAGTCAAGCAGCACTCAGAACGCGTCCACAAATTGGAAAATTGCACTAGAAAGCACATAATCACTTTGAAACACTAAACAAAAGCAATATGTTAAAAATCCTGCCTCAGGAAGAAAACATCAGTAACCAACAACTTTGAGGCGGATTCCCACGTTAGGGGCTTCGACTTAAGCCATCGGCGTTACCGTTGAGACTCCCCTTTTTGTAACGCACCTCAAAGGAATATTGTTGCAAAGCGAGGCTCCAGCGCAGGAGGCGGCCATTTTTGGGAGATACGGTCTGCAGCCATTGGAGAGGGCAGTGATCCGTCTCAATGATAAACCTCGAGCCGGCTAGGTAGCATGACAATTTCTGAACGGCCCACACGAGACACGCACACTCTTTCTCGGTGGCGCTGTACGCCTGCTCACGACAGGTCAGCTTACGACTAGCATACAGGACGGGGTGTTCCACTTCTCCATTGTCCCTTTGGCACAGTACAACGCCCATGCCTCGCTCACTAGCATCGCACTGAACAACGAACCCTTTGGTATAGTCTGGCGATCGTAGCACAGGCTGGCTTGTTAGGGCGCTCTTTAGGGCGCTAAAAGCTCTCTCCTTTGTCTCGCTCCAGACGACTGTTTGGGGCTCTGTTTTTCTTAGAGCATCCGTCAGGGGAGCCGCGATATCGGAGTACCTGGGTATGTACCTCTGATAGTAGCCGGCGACACCCAAGAACGACCGAATATCGGTCTTCGTGCGCGGTTGCGGGAAGTCTCGCACAGCGGCCACCTTTATTTCAGAGGGGCGGCGACGACCCTGTCCAATCACGTGACCGAGGTAGACAACCTCGGCCTGTGCTAATTGGCACTTGGGAGCCTTGACTGTCAAGCCCGCTTCGCGCAGGCGGGTTAGCACTGCCCGCAAGTGTGCCATATGCTCAGACCAGGAGGCGGAGAATATCGCTACGTCGTCTAAATACGGTAAAGCGAATTCTTCCTGTCCCCGCAACACTTTGTCCATGAGGCTTGAAAAGCAGTATGGCGCGTTCTTCAAACCAAAACTCAAAACTTTAGGACGGAATGTTCCCATTGGTGAAATGAACGCCGCATACCTACTAGCCTCTTCTGTAAGTGGAACCTGCCAATAACCCCTGACAAGATCTAGGGTGGAAATAAACTGAGCGCTACTAACTTTCTCAAGGCGCTCCTCGATGTTAGGGATCGGATAAATTTGATCCTTAGTAATGGAATTAAGCCTGCGGTAGTCGACGCAAGGACGAGGTTCCTTGCCCGGTACCTCAACTAAAATCAAAGGGGAGGTATAATCACTCTCACCCGCCTCAATAACACCGAGCTGTAGCATTTTCTTTACCTCAGCCTCCATAATATCGCGCTGGCGGGGTGACACCCGGTACGCCTTGGATCGTACTGGCTCTGGGGAGGTAAGTTCTATATTATGAGTAAGGACAGAAGTCCTACCAGGCCTCTCAGAGAACTGACCTTGAAACTCTTGTAAGAGTTGGTGTAGTTCGGTTTTCTGCTCAGGCGACAGCGGTGCTTTAATGATTAAGTCACTAATGACCTGATCAGTGTCTTCCCTGTTCGTCACTGAGCTTAGTCCCGGAAGCTCGACCGGAAGCTCTTCGGGAACGTTTACCATCATACACACCACTGCTTCCCGTTGTCTATAGGGTTTGAGCAGATTACAGTGGTAAACTTGCTGTGCTTTCCGCTTTCCTGGCAGACTCACCACGTAGTTAACATCCGACAGTTTTTGAACAATCCGTGCTGGGCCCTCCCACTGCACGTCGAGTTTGTTTTTTAGCGATGTGCGCAATACCATTACCTCATCGCCCTCCTCAAAACGACGGGCCCTGGCTGTCCGATCATAATAAACCTTGGCCCTCAGCTGGGCCTTTGCCATTGCTTCACCTGACAACTCCTGTGCCCTTCTTAAGCGTTCGAGGAGACTAACAACGTACTCGACCACGACTGGGTCGTCGCCCCTGCCTTCCCACGAGTCTCGAAGCATGCGAAGCGGAGACCGCAGCGAGCGACCGTACACCAGCTCAGCTGGCGAAAACCCCGTAGCCGCATGCGGCGCGGTCCTTAATGCAAACATCACCCCAGGCAGACACAGCTCCCAATCACTTTGTTGCTCAAAACACAATGCTCTCAACACGCGCTTCATGACGGAGTGGAGCTTCTCAACGGAATTCGACTGTGGGTGGTACACTGAGCTGTGTAACAGCTTTACCCCACACCTTTCGAGAAAGGCTGTCGTCAAAGCGCTGGTAAACACTGTGCCCTGATCTGACTGGATTTCCGCAGGAAAACCAACTCGCGCAAATATGGACAGTAGTGCATTGACTATCTCAACTGAGCTGAGTTCTTTAAGAGGCACTGCTTCAGGGAACTTTGTCGCTGGGCAGATCACAGTCAAAATGTGTCTGTACCCCGTGGCTGTTACCGGCAGAGGTCCCACTGTATCAATAACGAGCCGTCTAAAAGGCTCCGTAATGATGGGTACCAACTTCAACGGCGCCCTCGATTTGTCCCCTGGTTTGCCAACCCGCTGACAGGTGTCACATGTCCTCACAAAGTGTTCTACGTCACGAAAACACCCTGGCCAATAGTACTCTTGCAAGAGACGGTCCTTAGTCTTCTTAACTCCTAGGTGTCCGGACCACGAACCGCCATGCGACAAGCGCAACAGATCCTGACGGTAGCACTGAGGCACGATCAGCTGATCGAATTCGACTCCCCTGCGGTCTAGATACTTCCGGTACAAGACCCCACCTCTTTCCACAAAACGAACATTTTTCTTGGCGATACCTTCCTTGACATTGCAGCGCATGTTTTCTAGGCTGCCATCCTTTTTTTGCTCGGCTATCAAAGCCGACCGGCTGACTTTTAGCAACCTATTAAGTCCATCGGACGTAGGCGCGATGAGCAAATCTGCAGATAGCTCTTCTAACTTTCCCGTGTCGGGCGTTTCCTCTTCAGTACTTGGTGCCTTCAGCGCTACAGGCTCAATTTTATTCAGTTCGGACGTGCTCTGAGTATCAGCTTGCTGCGCCTCCGACCCTTTCTCATTGTTCGACAACGTCGGCCCCGCAACTACCGCCTTTGCAGCGAGCTCCCGAACTCTCGATCTGGTTAAGGCCTGAACGCTAGCCTCACCAAACAAAAGCCCCTTCTCGCGCAGGAGGTGATCGGACCTGTTCGAAAATAGGTACGGGTACTGGGGGGGCAGCATAGATGACACTGCGGCCTCCGTCTCAATTGCTCCGAAAGGTCCTTCAATAAGCACTTTTGCTATGGGCAGACACACGCTGTGAGCTTCCACGGCTTGCTTGATCCATGCGCACTCGCCCGTGAACATATCGGGTTCTACGTAAGAGGGGTGAACTACATCCATTGTAGCTGCGGAATCACGAAGCACTCGGCACTCTTTCCCGTTCACGAGGAAGTCTCGCATGTAGGGCTCGAGAAGCTTCATGTTCTCGTCAGTGCTGCATAATGACAAAAACACGACTTTTGTTTTTGTTTCTGGACACTGCGCCGAAAAGTGACCCGGCTTCTGACACGTATAACACACGCGCGCTTGCCTCGCCTCGAACCGCTTTCTGCGTTCGGCTTCGGCTGCCGCCGTCTCCTTACGTTCCGTCGGACTGCTTTCACTCGCATCCGCACTACGTGTGTTCCCCCTTGCTCTCATGGGTGTGAACTTCGGCCTCTCAGACTTGGAGCCAAATTCACCCTTTTGACCGTCCTTAGCTCCGCGAGCCCGACGCGTCACAAACTCCTCGGCTAGCTCGGCGGCTTTAGCCACTGTACTAACGTCTGGCCTATCCAAGACCCAGTACCGCACGTTCTCAGGTAACCGACTATAAAACTGTTCCAGCCCGAAACACTGCAGAATTTTCTCGTGGTCACCAAACGCTTTCTCTTCTTTGAGCCACTCCTGCATGTTTGACATAAGCCTGTAGGCAAACTCTGTATATGACTCATTTCTGCCTTTTTCATTTTCCCGAAACTTCCGACGGAACGCCTCCGCTGACAGCCTGTACTTTTTTAGCAGACTTGATTTCACTTGGTCGAAATCCTCCGCCTCCTCTCTCTTCAAGCGAGCGACTACGTCGGCCGCCTCGGCGGGTAACAAAGTGAGCAAGCGCTGTGGCCACGTTTCCCGAGAGAACCCCTGCTTCTCGCACGTTCGCTCAAAGTTAACCAGGAACAAACCAATGTCCTCTCCAAGCTTAAACGGCCGCATCAGGTCAGTCATTTTGAACGATACCCGTTCTCCTGCACCGTGTGCCTGACTTCCATTACGAGCGCGTTCCATCTCTACCTCGAGACGCTTCATTTCCAAAGCGCGCTCTTCTTTCTCTTTATCTTTTTGATCTTTACGTTCGCGCTCGTCTTTCTCTTTTTGCTCTTTACGCTCGCGCTCCTCTTTTTGCTCTTTACGTTCGCGCTCGTCTTTCTCTTTTTGCTCCCTCTCCTCAATGGTCTCAAGGCATTCCGACAGCTCGTCATCCTCAGCCTCCAACTCAAGAATAGCCCTTAGCAGTTCTGGTTTTCTGAGTTTGTCTGAGACATCCAGACCCAACTCTCTTGCAAGCTCCAGCAATTTCGGTTTGCGCAACGACTTCAAATCCATGGCTGCTCCGAATGCTGCTTTCTCTACTGCCTACTATTGTCTTGCCGCAAACTAACCCGGCAGCAACGACAACACAATTACCAGCTCTGTTTCTGACACTAACAAAAGCCTGGCAAAACTCAGAAGAAGAAAGTCCCGCACTCACCAAACCTCACAGCCAAGAATTCAGCGCAGTCGTTCCGCTGCAGGCAACCAGTCATCACACAGGGCTCGTTGCACTGCTCCCGGATGGTCGTTGTGCTGCTCAGCATACAGTTGAACGCATATCTTCGCTGCTGGCCTCCGTTGTCGGGATCTCACCGCTGGCAACCAGTTGTTGCATTTGGGTTGCAAGCCCCAAGGGTAGCGTTGGCCTGGCGGCCTGGGGCAAAGCAGGAAACATCCGAAGGTCCCGGCAAAGGAAGAGTCGACTGGCAACAGAACAACTTGTTTATTCTGGCATCGCAAAAGAGCAGCCGGTCAGGGCGACCACGTTACTCGCAGGAAGAAATCGAAGTCTCTCGTTGGCGTCCGGGGCAGCTCTCTTTATATACCCTCGGAGTCGAGGGCAAGAAGGAGCGGCTTGGGATGAGTCGCACAAGACGGCGACGCATGAACATGTTCAGGCGTGACGGGCGCGTCCGCCAGGCCGGCGCCGGTCAGACCTCCTCGCCTCCCAGTTGGGGAGCTCCTCTCCCCGGCTGCCGCGCTTTGACAAGCGTGGGCAAAACATGCACACACACACACACGCACGCACGACGACACGTGGCACTGAAACCTGCCTGGACGCGCTTGGCGGGAGGCGTTGCGGCCGCGATGAACGAAGCCGCGGCGTCCGTTGCATCCGCGCCGGCTATACCGCGCGTCGAAGGCGAGACGTAACACTCTGAAGGGTACATCAACTTTATGCGTCTTCGCGGTGAAAAATATGTCCAGGTGCAATTTCTTGCACTGCCCAACCTGCTTGGCCAAGCGTTCGAGGCCGAGAGTGTTCAGAAGGGAGACGCCTTGCTCCTTGACCTTGGCCTCTTTCAGCGGAGACAACTCGAAGTTCTTCATGACCGCGGCCAGGGCTTTTTCTTGGAATTGGCTTTCAGAAAAGATGGTAAAACAGCCTTCCTTGTCAGACAACAGGACCCTTAGGTCCTTTGAACACATCCACTTCGCTATGGTGCCGACTGGATTGCGTTTGGCTGCTTTTGTCATGGTGCGCTCTAGGACTTCGACGCACTCTGTAATGCAACGGGGCCTATCATTTTCTTCCACCTTTTTGGCTATTGACCTTGATAGGGTGAGCTTTTCCGCCTTGTCTAGTGTGGGCTCAAAGGCATGCTTCGGGCCTAGCTTGAGTACGCTGCTGATGCTCTCGGGAATCTGTTGGTCAACAAAAGAGAAAACCTTGCCTTCTTGTAAGCCGCTCTTCTTATTCTTGGTCGGTAGCCGAGGACGAACATTGTTCCAGAGGAACTCGGTGAGACGATCAGATGTGGCACACCAACCACGGTAGGCACGGCCCATGCGCTGACTACCGTAGATGCGCCCGCAGGAAACAATCAGACAGTCCTTGAAGTGACGGACTTGTCTCCACGACTCCGAGGCCAGGATGCGGCACAACCTTCGGCTGTGTCCTGAGGACGGCTGAAGGAACCCAAAGGTGACCACGAGTTCTGGGGGTGTTGAGCCGAGTCTCGCATACCACGATGCCTTCCTTGCTTGGCATACACAAATGGCTATGAGCGGCGCGAGCAACGCGGGGTTGTAGAAGGAAATGTTAGGACAGTGAAAAGAGCCCGTTGCATAAGAAATATGGTTTAGCAAAACGTTCATTTGGGCGAGTTGGTAGATATTCATGATTTGAACAGCGCGAACTACAAGGGACAAGAAAAGAAGGGAAACAGGACAAGCGCTGACTCGCAACTAAAAGGTTTATTCAATGAAACCTTCTTATATGAAGAAACAATCAAAGGGAAAAAACACCACACAAAAAACTAAAAACCATGAAACGCAACATTCGTCAGGTGCTCCCGAGATAATTCATCTCCCTATCGCAAAGGAACACAGAAGGTTTGCTGACGCACTTCAGTTGATCCCCTGCGATGTGAAAAGCCTCGACAACTTCTCGTGTCGTCTGATCACTGTGGGTGTATAGCACACGGGTTTGATTGAATAATGCAGTGCATTTTTTCTTTTTCTTTTTCATGACTTTACATTCTAGACAATGTTTGACCAAATGCGAAAGGTCATCACCGAGTTCCTCTGGAACAATGTTCGTCCTCGACTACCGACCAAGAATAAGAAGAGCGGCTTACAAGAAGGCAAGGTTTTCTCTTTTGTTGACCAACAGATTCCCGAGAGCATCAGCAGCGTACTCAAGCTAGGCCCGAAGCATGCCTTTGAGCCCACACTAGACAAGGCGGAAAAGCTCACCCTATCAAGGTCAATAGCCAAAAAGGTGGAAGAAAATGATAGGCCCCGTTGCATTACAGAGTGCGTCGAAGTCCTAGAGCGCACCATGACAAAAGCAGCCAAACGCAATCCAGTCGGCACCATAGCGAAGTGGATGTGTTCAAAGGACCTAAGGGTCCTGTTGTCTGACAAGGAAGGCTGTTTTACCATCTTTTCTGAAAGCCAATTCCAAGAAAAAGCCCTGGCCGCGGTCATGAAGAACTTCGAGTTGTCTCCGCTGAAAGAGGCCAAGGTCAAGGAGCAAGGCGTCTCCCTTCTGAACGCTCTCGGCCTCGAACGCTTGGCCAAGCAGGTTGGGCAGTGCAAGAAATTGCACCTGGACATATTTTTCACCGCGAAGACGCATAAAGTTGATGTACCCTTCAGAGCGATTGTATCGGAAAGGAGCACATGGCAACACCACGTGTCAAAATTTTTGCAACGGCATCTTTCGTCCTTGGATGCATTCGACCCTCTCAAGATCCCCAACTCCGACGCCCTGGTTTCCTTCTTGAAGGAGAACAACCCGAGTGCCTGTGCAGCCTTCAGTATCGATGTCACAGACCTGTATTATAGCCTTCCACATGACTGCCTGTTAAAGCGTGTGAAAAGGTATATTACAGATGATAATGACGAAATGGCGTTCGTAACACGATGCGGGATGTCCGTGGAAAACTTCCTTGAATTGGTACGGTTTTATTTGCATTCCACTTTCATAGGATGGCAAGGCAAGCTATTTGCGCAGAAATCAGGAGTGTGCATCGGGTCCAGCGTCGCCCCTGTCTTAAGTGACATTTTTCTGTTGTACGTTGACAGGGATCTGAAAAAGAACCTGTCTGGCCTACATCTCAAGACTGTCAGATATGTCGATGACTATCTTATTTTTGTAGAACGTGGGCGTTTTCCGGCTCGAATGGTTGACATTCTAAAAGTGTTCAGGGAGTGTGGGTCGGGGTTACAGTTCACGTTTGAGGCACCAGTTAACGACGAACTGCAGTTTTTAGACGTGCGGCTGCATTTCGAGCAGAACCATGTTTGCTGGAAGTATAACCCGAGGTCGTCAAAGACACTTCTTAATTCTCACTCCGGTCATTCCAAATTGGTAAAAAATAGCATTATCAGTTCCTGCTTGCGAGGTGCTTTGACCAAGTCCTGTCATCACACCATTCAAGATAGCTTCCAGACCCAGTTGTCTAGGGTTAAGTTTGCTGGATATCAAGACCAGATGATAGCAGGGGCGTGTTCTCGTTTAATTCAGTCATTAAAGCGTCCGGCCACTCCGCTTACGACAGACGTCCAGCCTGAAAAGAAGAAATTTGCCGTTTTGCCATATGTTCACCGCGTCTCCCACGGACTAAAGAACGTAGCAAGTAGGTACAAAGTTGGCGTGTTCCTTACAGCCCCCGTCAAGCTCAAACAGATATGCCCTGCCATTGAAAGAAAGAAAGAGGCCAAGGAGAAAAAAGAAGGATGTGGCGTTGCGCACAGGGATAAGTTTGTGGCCTGTAAAACATGTGTCGTATACAGTGTACCCCTTTCCTGTGGAGCGCGTTACATTGGTCAGACAGGGCGTTGCCTTAACAAGCGCCTACAAGAGCACAGGAACAACTTAAACAATGGTGATGACCTTTCGCATTTGGTCAAACATTGTCTAGAATGTAAAGTCATGAAAAAGAAAAAGAAAAAATGCACTGCATTATTCAATCAAACCCGTGTGCTATACACCCACAGTGATCAGACGACACGAGAAGTTGTCGAGGCTTTTCACATCGCAGGGGATCAACTTAAGTGCGTCAGCAAACCTTCTGTGTTCCTTTGCGATAGGGAGATGAATTATCTCGGGAGCACCTGACGAATGTTGCGTTTCATGGTTTTTGGTTTTTGTGTGGTGTTTTTTCCCTTTGATTGTTTCTTCATATAAGAAGGTTTCATTGAATAAACCTTTTAGTTGCGAGTCAGCGCTTGTCCTGTTTCCCTTCTTTTCTGGTCCCTTGTAGTTCGCGCTGTTCAAATCATGAATTTCAACAACGCTTTTATGATGTATCGCCACAAAGACGAACTTGTGGCTTATGGACGCCTGTAGTTGTTTACGAATCAGCAAATAAGTTACCATTTAAATGATTTTGTATATATTTTGAAGAGGACAAGAGCTTGTCTCGCGGTGTTTTTTCGATAATGCAGCCAGCTGTAAGTTCAGCGCTTGTGCGTGTCTTTGGTTTCCCTGGTCCTTCGTTTTAGTTGCGCTGTTTCGCTTTTTCAAGGAACTTCTAAAAAGAATTTTCAAAAAAGTTTTTCGAGATTTCAAAGCCGTGTCCACTAGAAATGCTTTGTTATATATAACGGTACTAGGGATGATTACAGAGTAGTTAGGGTTCTTTAAAATATGTCAAAATTGTTATCCACGATAATGTAATGAACATTGGGGGTTAACGGAAGCTGACTCGTCTTTATAGATTACCACATTCCAATTGCAATGGTGCTACTTTCAATGAATACTAAGCTTTCATAGGTAGAAAATATGACATCCAAATCATCGGCTTTTTGCAAAAAAAAAAAAATCTCGTTCACCGGGACAGTCTTTCGGCGCGGGTAATGACGGAGTCCTTTTCCTTTTCAGTCCTGACGTTGCGAGCTTGAAATGAACAGCATAAAAGCTTCAAACCCGATTTTTTTCGACAGCCATTGAGTTTTTCTGCCGGCAAACTTTCACATAACCACAAAGATGCATATGGTCTTTTTTTTTATTGAGAACAAACGTTTGATCGTCCTGTCATTGGTACCCCTTAATTCGCGTGCACAGGACCATTACAAAGCGGGCTAGTGATGCAGCCAGCCAAATACAATCATTTGGCCCTATGCCACAGTCAGCATGGGAACAAGAACAGCCATGTTGGCCGGCTCAGCGAAGAAAGCTTAAAAATTGCGGCAGCACTGAACGCCTCAATGAATGGAATTCTATCTGCGAGCGACCATCGCACGCCCTCTCAGATAATGTATGCTACGTCGATTACGATGGATAGGTAATTATTGCTGCGTAATACCAAAGCGAAGAGAACGAAACATATGCAAGCACTCAAGTTCCATTCCAGTCTGAGCGTGTGGCGGTGCACCAGGAAATGTGTCCGCTATTGCACATCGTAGGGTAAGCGTTTGATGATGTTTATGATGGTGATGCAGATGGTCTTGAGCCAGTGATGCTGCACGTGGCTGCCGTTGCTTCTGAGGAAGACCACCTCCGCGTTGGTCTCGGAACGCAACGGCCACTCGCCCACGCCACGCAGGGGACCAGGTCTTCTGTGGAGAGGAGAAAAGTGTTTACCCGCACGTGCACTTTTGTTTGCTTCGGTGTCCGGCGTAGTGAGAGGAGAGCCCGTTCACGCCACTCGCGCATGTTAATGCGGCAGCGTCAGGCCCATTTCACATGCTGCGACAAGAACGAAAATATTCGTCGCAGTCGGTAATGTGGCAGCGCGATTTTCGTTCGCTGCTTTCACATGCAGTAGATAACTTGCGAATTCGGTCGGAGCATCACGCAGGGTTGCTCGATGTTTGCATAGACGACCCATGATTAAACACGACAGTAGCCAAACACGAAATGTGCTGTTATAATCAGCGCACTTTTAGATGAAAGGCAATATCTCGCATGTTTCCGTTCGAATAAACAGTTTTACTTCCACCGCGGCCACCCTTCCAACACGACCGCACGTTGCACGCGGTGTCGGCGCGATCCATTGGTTAGTCCGAGCACACCGACAACGCGATTAAGTTCCAATGGATGGAAACACTTCGCAAGCTGTGTGCGGCTGGACCGGCGCTCTCTCGAAAGGTACAGCCCGAGTAAAAAGCGGCCAGTAATAGAGAAGTTTATTTTTTTTTTGTAGGACAAACAGGCGAAGGAGTTAAAAGAGGTATTTTCAGACGCAATGGGAGAGAAACGAAAATGATTATGGGATTACGCTAAAGAGAGTGGCGTTGAGAGGGACAAAGTGAAGTGAGCGTGAAGTTTACTGCTCTCTAGATAAATAATATGAAGTATGTTTGTAAAGAATAACGGGGCTAAGTAGTGCCAAGTGGTTGGCCATTGATGTCGGAAGAGTGGGTTCCTTCTTTTAATAATCTGAATTGCTGAAGAAATGGAAATAAAAGGGATGACTTTTCAAGTTTTTGGGTATGTCTAGATAGATTGTAGTTCTTGGATCACAATCCTAGTTCGATGCTGAGATTTCAGACGATGCAGTATTTCTCAAGCAATTTTTTTTGATAAGGTGTGAAACCATGTCGGGGGATACGTTTTTATTTAAGCGGATGAAGCAACACTCTCTAGGAAAAATTGACATTTATTGTAGCCAATTGTCCGATGCTACGGATAGAGCATTATCTGTATGTTCATTTAATCGCCCGACAGAAGGCAAAGTTATTCTAGGTTAGCCTACGAGGCCGTAGAAACAGCGAGCACCGATTATTTAGAAATATAAGATTTTATTCTTCCATAAATTGATTGTTGCTATCAGACTATTATTCTAGTGCCTAAGCACGGTCAAGGAAAGAAATGCTTACATTTTCTCGCCTTTTAGAGCTCTCTGTGTTGGTTTTAATGCCCACACAAGAAACCAAAGTTTAAGATTTATTTTTGATTAGAATTCCACTGGCAGCACTGTCTACAATAGTGTTGCCGGGCTTAAGTGACCGCCAAGCTGTATTCTGCGATATCAATTAGCGGTATGTGAAGAATACTAACAGGGTCAAACATCGTATTTGTAGGTTTCGAAATGCACGTGTGAGTCGCTTGCTCTAGATGCATACTAGGATTTGCTTTAAACACAGTGCTCGAGGGATATCAAATGTAACTAAAAGGAAGACGGTCGAGTTGCGTGAAAGCTATTCTCCATAATAAGTAGTCACTGCGCGGCATGACTACCCAATAGAGTATACTATCCTACTATCCCCCCCCCCCCCCCCCCCCCCGCTATACTGTTCGGACCTGACTAGACTGGCTTGGAGCTGTATGTGAAGAACAGCGCCTGCTCGTGCAGCAGGCCATCGTCGTCTTAGGCGCATAAGTGCTGTGCCTAAATAAAGTCTCGTACTACTACTACGTCGACTACTACTACTATCCTACAGCTTTAAGACAACAAAACAAGTCACCATCGAATTTCGCAATGAGTTTGAAACACGATAATATTATGGTTGCTGATATAAAATGGTACGATGCAGTTAGCATAACAGTCCGGCTAAAGCCGCCGTATGTGCATGCTGCGTTATGTAACCTGCTTTAAGTTATGTTTTTATTCTTTGTCCCCCCCCCACCCTCATTCCGAACCGGTGCTGATGGAACAGTGATAAATTACCAATTAAATCTGGCTTACTTAGCTCTGGCAAATGCAGCCACGCTGTCCATAAGTTCTTCAGACAGGAGACGTTGTTCCTTGGTAGCGCGGTTATCGGAGAGCACGCTACCCGAGAGGAGCCGGAGGTCATCGCCATAGGAGGAGAACGTGCCCGCTCCCTGAAGTGGCCCCTGCCACTCTTCGTCCAGCACAAAGTAACGCACCTCGGCGCCAGACCTGGTGGCTTCCGTTGCGTAATGCGTCAACGGGCAGTGGTGGAGCACCCGTGAGCCTATTGCGGACCCTTTCGAAATCTGTTCCTTGTGGGACAGGCTGGTGCCAGCGGCCGCAATTAACCAATCTTTCATGCTACTGGAGGCCCCGTGCACATGAAGCAGACGCTCGACCACTTCCGCGTAGGAGGCCTCGGTCATGTTCATGGCCTCGATCCACAACCTAAGCATCCGGTCGTAGTCATGGCTTGTGGAGCCCACCAGGAGCTGCATTCCTTGGAAGAAGTCCCGGTTGTCAGGCAACTGCAGCGGCTCGAGTAGGAATGGTTCGGCGGCCAAGTCCAGTTGCGATAAGCTGAAGTTTGACTGGAAGTGGCTGACCAACTGCAGCTGATCCAGGCGTGACATGCAGCGGACGACTTCTGCAGCGAAAATTGAGTTTTGCACGATGAAATGGAAACGCTGTGCTTGGTTTAAGCAAATAGGGCTTCAGGTCTGTCTAGGGGAAGTCTATCTACGGGAAGAGAAATTCAAAGGGCCGGTAAGACTGCTTACGTGCTGTGAAGGCGAAAACTTTAGTGTGTCATCGTGAGCGTTCGACCTCGACGCAGGTTGCGCACTGAGAAGTCATGAACTAATCACGCGCGCAACCGGTACACATTTATTATTGTGTAAATAGTTTTTGTGTATATTACCTCTCCCCCTATCCTCTCTTCCTGTCCCGTCACCTATTTCATTTCATTTCTCCATTCTGCCTGCTGTCCTTTATTTCCGCGGCCCCAGCTCAGGTGCTTCAGTATGGATGGCAGATGTCGGGGCAAGCAAAAATCTTTTCCTTCCTTTTTACTAATATTTTGATAAAACATTTACTACTACTACTACTACTACGCGGCTCCGAACGCTGATAGAGGAAATTAGAATATTGAAAATGGGTTTCGAAGTACAGCAAATGATGCAGTAATTGTCTCACATCTCGGTCGACACTCGAACCACGCCGTAGCGGAAGGCTGAATCCACAAACCCTGAATCCGCAAAGGTCCGAGTGAACCATTTGGACACTCAGTTCGAATACTTGTCGCGAGCCAGTCTCTAGCCTGACTAAGAGATGTGTGCTATATGCAACGAGAGTGTCGTATGACACCAACGGAAACTGTATGACGAACGGTTACGTCAAAATGTTGATACCAAAATTTAAATGAGAATGCGCAGTAACTGTCTAACATCTCGGTGGACACCTTAACCGCGCCTTAAGAGAAAAGGTAGTCTGGGAAGGCATAGAAATGAATGTGCACATGTCGTCGGTTCTGACCTCTGTCGCAAGCTAGCCTCCAACTTGACTACATTTAAATGCAACACCCTTTACCATAGATTGTTTAGCTGTATTCGCCCTTCACACAACTTATTTTGCAACACAAAATAACCTCACAAAGCGCGCAGAAAGACCCACAGTTGAGTGAGAAAGAGTTTACCAGGCACGGAGATGTTGCGACAGTCGGATGCTGTGCAGCATTCCGCGTGAAGAGCCGCCTCTCGAGTCCTGGCGAGCCCAGTGGGACCGCTGTTGTTCCCTATCGGAGTGAACAGAGACTGCGAGAGGAGCACAGCACGCCGAACGTCCAGCAGCTGCGGTCTGCACAGCAGCCCGGTCATCATAATGGAGGCCGAGCCATGGCCTACGGGTACCACGTTGCCGGGGTCTCCACCAAACGCTGCGATGTGCTTCCGTGTCCACTGCCAGGCCAGCAGCACATCTCGAACTCCGAGGTTCGAAGTGTTGCTGCGGTTGGCGCCGCGGTTCAGGAAGCCGACGACGCCCAGGCGGTAGTTAGGCGCAACGACAACGAGGCGCCCCCGGGAAGCCAGGTGTTGCCAGTCGAACATTCCGTTCCAATTAAGCACATAGGACATCCAGCCCGTGGTGAAGAACAACACCGGCAGAGCTTCGCCTTGTAGCGAGCATCCGCTAGGTGTGTAGACGTTAACGGTGAGGCAGTCATCCGATATGTTCTTCGGCAAGTGCTGTCCGATTTTATACATCAGCGGCTGTAGGCATGCTGCATAGAGAAAAGAAAGCTGTGGGGATGTTTTCGAGGCCCGGGTCTAGGGAACTCTTGAAAATGTAAGCTGCAGTTAGACTTGGAGCGGCAAGGTGAGCGTCACTGCGTTGCAAGCCGTAACCAACGTTCGGAGATGAAATGCAACGGAGGATATCAGAGGAGGTTGTCTGAAAAAGACAAGCTCTCACTCCTCTCCCAGAAACTATGCTGGCGAAAATGCTCACTGCTGCTGCAGCAGCGGCTGCAGCAGCGGCTTTCTATGGTGTACACAAAAAGCGGAAGACTCCGATTGGAAGTAGGTGATAGCACTACAGGCTTATTACATTACCATCTACTTGAAATATAAATTCAGCGCACTCTGGAAGCATTTTAATACCATGAAAGGTGATAACTCATAACGAGGACAGCACAGGTAATAATACATAAGTGGTACTGAAGAAAGTGAAAATAAAAAAAAGTTAGCATAGCTGGAAAATTTATGCGACTGGTGCCAATATTTAGTGTTTTATAAGTTTCAAATATCGTTAGTTAGATTCAATGCTGCACAAAGTACTGCTTATGAACTTGAAAAATGCGGAGTGGCTGGCATTTGGGGACATACAAAGAGTCCGAGCACTGTTTAATTTTTCAAGAGCGCTTTCCTTTGACAGTGCCTCACAGCCCGAGAGGCGCAGCGAAATGTTTTGCCAAAAACTGTCTAGTGGCTCTTAAAAACCGACGTGGGATTAGCATGCCGCACTGACGCTCCCCTTAACAGTGGCGTCAGCTACGCTTGGCAGCACTTACCAGGGCCTTGTTCTACAGCAAAAAATGGCGACGTGAAATTGTCGACGCTCCCAGCGAGCTCGAACCGGCGCTCTGCAGACACATTAGTGCCGAAGGGGATGCCCAGGAAGGCGCGGGCACCACGGCCGTCCGCCGTCTCGACGCTCAAGCCATGGATGACGCCCAGCGAGCTCTTGACAAGCAGGTCTTGTTTCGTGTCGAGGCACGGCGCCGGCATGTGTTTCGGGCGGACTCTGGAACTTACAAGGTAGAGAAAGCCGGCGATTCCCAAGAGAGCAAGCAATGCGACGATGACAATGGGGGCCACCTTCTTATTGGGTGGTAACTGTCCGTCCGGCCCGCGCACGTAGAGAGCCGTTGAAATTGGGGAGGTGGCATCGCAGGAAGGTGGCATGATTGCGGGTTCCTTACGTAGCTTGGAGATCGGCGGCGATTCAGCCGAGCTGAGGTCTTCATGGCTGGCGGTGTTTTTTGTAGTCGGTGAATATTTGGGTGGATCTTGTAGCCCTTGTGGTGCGTTAGGTAGCCTAGGGAGTCTAGCACGGTTATCTAAAGCCGCCCCGGGACTTGCGCTTTGCGGATCGACTGCGGCTGGCACGCCGGGTGTCTTTGGCTGCCCCTTATCAGCGTGTTGTGCTTTAGCCGAAGCGCTTTTAACATTTTTGGACGCAGCGACGGTGGAAGTTACCTCGGGTGAATTTGGCCGCTCTTTCCCTATGCGCCGTGCTTTAGACTTAAAACTGTCCTTCGGGGAAGAATGCCTTGGAGGAGAGGCAGATCTCGACTTTTGCTTGGTGAGTTTTGTGGGCGATGCGATGGAATGACCGCGCAGCGGAGTTTGTGAAGCCGAGGCTGGGCTCCGCACAGAATATGAACTCGGGCTAGGTGAGCGGCGACCGGCTGACATGTTAGACCGCGAACCGTTCGCCTGGAGTGAGCCAAAAAGAAAAGGAATGCGTAGATATAGCCGCATTTTAGCAACATTAATACCAGTGCTAAGTTTTCCAGACTTAGTGGCCGCTACCACTAGATCGTCGCCACGGCCGCTAAGCCGCAGGGTTAGGGGCACACAACGGAAGAAACAAACCTAAGATTCGGTCTCAGCACTGCGTCAGGTGCTACAATATGGGTAGCACTGCAGGCATGCTATGCAACGAGCAGTGCACACGAAGTAAAGAGAGGTACATGCAGGTTGAAAAGGAATGAACCTACCGTTGGATATTCTCGTTCTGTCGACGGCACAGGGCAGCTCGTGGCAAGCAATGGCGCGAGATGGAGAAGTGCTTCTACTTCTTCATAAAACCGCATTCTACGTCTTTGTTTAGTGGACTAATACACCTGTCACATGGGCACTCTAATGGCACTTTGAACTAATGCTCCTTTACGCTCCCAAATTAGCACTATTTCAAGGGAGTTCGTCCGTGCTACACGGTCGCGAAACGACCTTCGCAAGAAGTTTTTAGCGCCCTCATCGGCGAAAAGCGTATTAAAATTGCAAACCTCACTGCACATGTAAATACAGAATAGTCACATTTTTTTAGTAAGTTAGTTTTATAACCGTATTATGTTAAAGCAACGCAATTTTAACTGCAATAATGACATGATTTTTTAAGTACAGAGCATAACATCACAGTGCTGGCCACACTGAGCCCAACTCGTCCAATCTGGAACGAGAGTATGGCGTGGTGAAACTGCCACAAAACAAATGATCTTATATATTACAACACCACTAATCTTATGAAGTGAATTTATAAAATGAAAATTGAACGTTTCTTTTCTCAATTTATTTATACTGTTAACTCGCTGGGAGAGAGAGTACTCCCTTGAAGCCTCAAAGGACGAACTCGAGCTGCCTTGTTTCGAAGCTCCTTTGAGCTAGGTGTCCTTTGGCGCATCCGTGTGGCAGCGCGCGTTCGTTTTTAGAGTAATAGAGCATTAGTTCAAAGTACCTTTACAGTGTCCGTGTGACAGGGGTATGATTCCCAGCTTTTCAAGGAAGTGCATGAAAGAATTTCTCCTCAAAGAATAACAGGAGCTTTAGAGCAAGCGGCTGCGCTATATGCCTTTAGCACTGCGCAATGCACTTCACAACTAAGTTTAACGGTAGAGATGTGGCGATTCAGCAGTGACGCAATAATATTAAAGAAAAAACACGCAACGCATCAATATTTACTGAAAAAGGACATCCCGAACAAAATCTAAACCAAATATTTTCTTGATTTCTGCCAATTCGCACTCGTACCATACACCGACGACGCAAGGGCTCGGACTCACTCATTTGCGAACGGGCCTGGGCACCTTTCTTAGTAGCGCACGTGCACTTACTGGGGCTTTTCAGAGCATGTTTTTCTTTCATGGCAAGGAAAAGGCGAAAGATGGCAACGAAATGCAGACAGCACTGGCGTACGTGTCTGCATACGCCAGTGCGAACTCGATGCTGAGTCTAGGCCGGAACGCTTCTTGTGAGTACTGTCATGCTGGCGTCCACCATGGACTGGCTTTCTGCTAAAGGCTACGCAAGAGGCAGTGGATACGGAGTTCGTAGAATGTGGCTTTCAGTATTGGGCAGGAGGGCTCGGGACTTCATACGAATGCTTCAGTTTAAACCGTGCGCGAATGCACGAAACCTGCACCATCTGTGTGATATAAAAGATGGAGGGAAATCGTCCTGGCTTGTGAAAACGTCCTTGTCAGCGGCAGAAACAAGGACATTTCGTGTTGCGGACAGGCCTATACTTAAGGCATATCCTTATACTTAAGGCCTATACTGAAGGCATATCACTTCAAAACTCTGCCTTGTAGAAGTGCGAGTAAGAAGTATCATCACCACCAGCAGCCTGACTACGCCCACTGCACGACAAATGCCTCTCCCACGTCTCTCCAATTAACCCTGCCGTGTGCCAGCTGTGGCCACCCTATCCCCGCAAACTTCTTTATCTCATCCGCTCACCTAACTTTCTGACGCCCCCTGCTACGCTTCCCACCCCTCGGAATCCAGTCTGTTACCCTTAAGGACCGGATGTTATCTTGCCTTCGCATTCCATACTCTGCCCAAGCACATTTCTTCCTCTTCATTTCGACTAGAATGTCATTAACCTGTGTTTGATCCCTGACCAACTGTGCCCTCTTCCTGCCCTTTAACGCTACACCTGTCATTTTTTTTTTCGTGTCTCGCTGCTCTGTCTATAACCTAAGTTCAACCCTTTTCGTTAGCCTCTGTGTTTCTACCGGAGAGGCGTTCACTGCTTGAAACGGCCAAGAGCGGCTGCTTGTCTTAGTAAGTGGATTCAGCTTTTAGCTATACGCGTGGCATACGTCAAGGCTCTATTCAGAAGTAACAACGCGTTGGGTAGATCCTGCAAAGCGCTCAAGAATAGTAATTGAGCTCTCAAAAGTCCATGGCACGAAGTAGTGGACTTGGACCCGTTACGTTTTTCTCTCTTTTGGTGTTCCACACCTCTACACTATTTTTCTTTAGACTTTTTTACAGGCATATTTTTAGCGCAAAGGACGGGACGAGATACAGACAAGACGAGCACGGGCGCTTGTAAAATCCGAACACCAACTAGCCCAACAACTCACCCTGTTGAAGTATATTTCTTTAGACGTCCACAGGTTGTGTAAAGAGTCTGTGTTACATGGAACCACGACCGTCTTTAGCTACTGTATTAATCGTGAACAGAGAAACAGGCAAAGGAAGATAGAGGGGAGCACTGATTCATGCGTGGAGGTGAGTGACATTGCGTGGAATATCAGAGCACTCGTGGAACGCGCTATGAATGTGGTTTATCAGTTAATACATTTTGTTTACTGTCTAGACTCTCCTCGGCGAGATCAGCAAGAACTAGATTGAGGGGTTGCTTGATCTGGCCTGTAATTTCCTGTTTAAGGAACAAAAACGCTCCTGCTTTCAACTTGTGCTCCACAAACTCGTTATTATACAAATTGCGAAAATAACATTTTTCCACACTTTGTACGACATACTTGGATGGAAACACAGCGGTCAACTTGTGGCTTTGCTAGCACTTCCAGGTAGCACGTGTGCACTTTCTTAATGTGCCATCTTTAGCGGAATACCTTAAAATAAATGGTAAATCTTATGCAGAACCCTTTTAATACAGCGATGTGAAGAAAATCTTATTATCCCCTTTCAGAGCCCCTTTCAGAGCCCCTTTAATACAGCGATGTGAAACAATTCTCATTATTCTGGAGTGGCATTCTGTTCAATGTATATTTTATTATGGTTTATACCTGGAGGAATACTATGAAACGTTCTTTAAAGATCTCTATTTTTTCGACCACAAGGATGGTCGGGATACTCACAATTGGCTGCCATCGCAGCGCTCTGTCAACAGCAGGCGACCGGACCTGCCCGCTGGCTGCCATTGGCCGCGGCGGCCGCGTTTCGATAGATGCGAAACGCAAAGGTGGTGTGGGGTACGATTAGGGCATGTGAAAGATCCTCAAGTTGTCGAAATTATTCCCGAGCCTTCCGCTACGGCTCCTCTTTCTGTATTCCTTCTTTCACTCCCACCTTCCTCTTTTCACTTAAGGCGCGGTTGCCCACCAAAATATGAGACAATTACTGCGCCGTTTATAAGCTCGTGGAGCCCTGGAATGAGGACACCACCCATACGCTCGCACAATTCTCATTCTTCTTAATAGAGTTTTCCCCCTCCTCCTCCTCCTCCTCCTCCTCCTCCTCCTCCTCCTCCTCCTCCTCCTCCTCCTCCTCCTTTTTCCTCTCATCAAAAATCAATTTTCAATTTTAAAAAGCCGCCTTAGTTTATCTAAGGCCTGTCTCATATGAGCGCGATTATGGGGCACAGAAATGTCGGTTGGGATGAAAAATAAAAATAAAATAAAATGGCAGTTGGCGTACAATTCAAGGAAGAAATTGCCGACTATTTTGCATGGTAAGGCCGCATGCCATTGAATGCGCTAGCACTGCGGTTTAGGTTTGGGACTCGGTTTTCATTGTCAAGCACGCGCCAGACAAAGTTCGGCGAAATTGGAATTATGCTTCGCCTCCGGGTTAATACCCATGTATGCGAAATTCGTCATTCTCCACTTTACTTTCATAGATCGCTGGGAGTCCTCATACCACTCCTGGCGCACTTGTGCGGCGGTTAAGCGACGAGCCGCTGCTCCGGCAGGAGGCTGTTTATCTTGCACGTTGGCCTCCTGTGGCCTGAGTCATTTTCTTCTTAAGCACTGTCATCTCTGCTGAATCATTCTTAGTCCGGCACTTCCCTTCTCTCCGCTATAAATGGAGGGGGCAGGAAAGCAGAGGGATGAGGGGAGAGAGGTGAACTTAAACACGGGTTATCCCATGTATGAGTAAGATTGGAGTAATATGTCCAACAGCGCTCCTTTTTAGGGGTAGGGTATGCTGCCCAAGTCCTGGGTAGATTATCATCACTGAAGATTGATAATGATGATGACGATTAATTTCTATGGAGCAAGGGAACAGTTGCGAAAGAGCGCCATGGCACAAGGTAGTTACGCCTACACGAGGTGGGGTCCAAGACCCACTTCCCAAACATTTTGCGTGAGATAAACCGAGTGCAAGGCTAGGAGAAAGCTCGTACCCATTGTATCACTGATGGGTGGAAATGGGGACCGAACACAGCACCTCCTGCATGCGAGGCGCGTACTCAAACCACAAAGCCCCTGCTGCGGTCGTTACTAAAATTTTGAAATACTTACAGTTGGCGAGTTGCAACGGAAACGAATTGCATCCTCGAAGCATGCGAAGTTCTTGCAGTTACGGAGAATATAAACGAGGTTTCAGTCTCCTCTACTTGCTAGCCTCTAGAGCTCCGGTGCCACGTTTAAAAGCCTCCGCCCATTGCTAACAGCATCAAGCTACGGTGCTCTGCAGTGGGAATATATCTCCGTTGCCAAGGGTAAGCATTTCGTATATTTAGTGATCAAATCTGCACCGGACCATGGGCAGCTAGAAGACAACTCACTCCCTCTTACTTCCATATAGGCTTAATCATGCTTAAAATGTGGAGAGATGGAAATCCCCCTGAACACTACCTGCCCCGTGCCACGATTGGCAGCTCAAGGCTTCACACAGACACCGATGTCGGGTGGTTTTCGCCGCCATAGCCCTCCAAATGCTCTTGCATTAAAAAGAAAAAAAAAACATGCAAGTGGGCCTGAAGCAAAAGCGGCATTAAACGACTAATGACGAATCTGTGGACGGCTTTCTTTTATGTTTGAGCGCTAATTAAATAACTTTTTGCGAGGTGACATAATTTGATGTGCCATCAGGTGTTCAGTAAATGGTGTAGCAAGAGTAGCAAGAGGCAGCTTTCTCAATGCCATACTTAGTTTGCCCAGACGTCGTTTGCTACGTTGTGCAGTTGAAATAACTGGGATAAGCTTGTAGCAATAGGGCCGTACATGGTAACATATTAACATATGCATGTTAAAAATAAGATACTATGCAGTCTCCAGGTCAACCTGGCGGTTTCATCTTGCTGCTGCCTAAAGTATAGCAGCTACTTAAAATTCCGTCGAAAGGGATATTTTAAGACCCTCTGTACATACAAAGGTAAAACAGGGATAAAGTGTCGACATCGCCCGGTCGACGGGAAAAAAGGCTTTACTAGTGCAGTGTGCAGCCGTGCTGCTAGATGGCGCCACCATCTTGTAGAAAGTAGATCCACGGGGAAATTCTGGTAAAAAGCTGCGCTTGATTTGGAGTATCAGTTCTGGTAGCAGTTGGGGCAGTATTGCTTACTGTTTTCACTTCTGTTTTTTTTATTGGGTTGATTTTAAATTTTGGCCATACAAGGATAACAAAAAGGCATTTCCTTACACCAGCACCGCCCCAAAGTTGTGTTCAAGCCTGTAAAAAAGAGAGAGAGAGAGCAGATACGCTTTTTTGAGCATACTGAACTTGCTGAACAACGATGTGTGTGTATTGCGGAGGCGCGCGTTTTCTCAATGGGCTTGCCAGATTTGTACGTCTCTTTGTCCCGTGTCCCGCCCTTGTACGCAGGAGATAAGGCATGCACATGATGTTATGCTAACTAACGTCCAGCGCAAAAAACTTCATACTGGCATGGATGCTTGCACAAAGTACACAAAATTAACACCTCATTTGTTCAACAGGCGTTGAAATATATTTAAAGAAAATGTTATTGTGCTTCTGGGCGCCATGATCTAACAAATGTCGCAGGAATGCTATTTCGAAGTTCTGGTTTTGTGGTAATAGCGGCTATCATAGTACCGTTTAGAACCACAGGTGTAATCTCTAAAGGTTGTTTTTGCCAGGTTAGCATGGCCTTTATATGCGGTATACAGTAACGGTTGGTTATCGAAAGGCGTTACCATAATGGCTCCCGCAATAGTTAACAATAATGCTTAGAGGGTGCACATTGGAGTGCGGCCGTCACTTTGGTTCTATTTTCAGCTATTGTTTAAATGGGCCGCAGGAGATCGCCCTCATGCTTTTTTCTCGCGACCGTTTTCTGCGAGAGTTTGGATTTGCCTTTTCATCGTACATGCTTCTGGAAGTGGTATAAATAAGTAATTTTTATCACTGTCATCGTATTATCTTCACCATAATGACAACCAGAACAGTTATCTTTTGAATAATCCTCCAATCCTTCAACCACCAGCTTTGTTTATATTCTTAATATAACGTGTAATACCATACTGCATTTATAAAGCACGTGAGTGGATACAAACTGCAGAACCGAAATAATCTGTCGTAACTGCCTTAGTGTTCCTAGAGCGGTTGCAACACAGCAGTATCTATGTGAAGCACAACTGTGACTTTGCTTGCGTCTACACCAGACTGCTTCAAATAGGAACATGAAGTTGATATGATAAATGAACCCGAAAACACGCCTTTTTGCATTATACTACCACTGATAAACGTTTAGGCATATCTTCGCTGGCTGAAAGCACAGGATTGATTTTTGGGCGCTACATAGGTTTTAGGGAGAGCACAAGCATTTTTTCCCTAAGTCCTCTGCAAACATGGCTTGTGACTTATCTGGGTGCAGCCTTCGGGCGGGTACCTCCAAACGCCCTATATAATGGAGAAGATGAAATAAAAACTAGCACTGAAAACCCACCTAATCGGCCAGCCATTGTCCGTTGTGCCATTGAAACTAGGAACCTACGGAGGCACAGAAATTGCTATTGACTGCCCGTCTCCCTTCCCTCTATGTTACTGGCATCATCACTCAAAGCGGTGCAGACAGAAGTTGACAATCCACTTGTCCACGCGTAATTAAGAATAAAATGAACGACGAATCATACATAAAACCAGTCATCTCAAGCTAAGCTATGCTGAATGGATTTTCTTCGTATATTATTTCTAGCAGTCGGCGCTAAGAGGGGCTGTTTAAATTCTATTGAAATACTCCCCAGGAATACAACTCCGACACCGGACTGCATGATTGCGTTCCCGGAACTGTACTGCACCCGCTCTCACGTGATAGCTTCACGCGTTGAACAGCATTCATTGTCTTCAATTGTTCGATCACGCAGCTACAGATGTAGCTGCTTCTTGACACTTTGTTTTTTTTTTGTTTTTACTTTTGTGGCTACACAAATTTTTGTAACTTACACCCCTGTCGCGCCACTGCGAGGCTAGTGTGACGTAAGGTACAGATAAGGTACAGGAAACTTACTTATTGTAATGTAGACCGCAGCGGTGGCCAAGTGGTTGAGCATCCGCCTCGCATGCGGGAGGTGCGGGGTTCGATCCCCAGTGCCGCCGGGTACCCACCGGTGATACAATGGGTACAAGCTTTTCCCTGGTCTGGTGCTCGGCTTATTTAGGGTGAAATGCTTGGAAAAACGGGTCTTTGACCCCACCTTGAGAAAAAGAAAAGTACTTTGTGTCATGGCGCTCTTTGGCCTTAGATGCCCTTGCGCCATAAAAATCCATAATCATATTGTAATGTAGAACTTCTTGCTGGGCGAGATGGTGCATGGCTTTCCTGGGATGGCGTTGCGCACACGAAAAGACATACACAGGAAATAGCAGACGACAGAAAGAGCGCAAAAATTGTCCCACTCGTGTGGCCCAACTTCGAGGAAGTGTGACCTAAGGTACAGAAAACTTACTTATTGTCCCACTCGTGTCGCCCAACTGCGAGGAAGTGTGACCTAAGGTACAGATAAGGCACAGAAATCTTACTTATTGTCCCAGTCGTGTCGCCCAACTGCGAGGAAGTGTGACCTAAAGTACAGATAAGGCACAGAAATCTTACTTATTGTCCCAGTCGTGTCGCCCAACTGCGAGGAAGTGTGACCTAAGGTACAGATAAGGTGCAGAAAACTTACCTATTGCCCAACTGGTGTCACCCAACGGCGAGGAAGTGTGACCTAAGGTACAGATAAGGTATAGAAAACTTATTGTCCCACTCATGTCGTGCAACTGCGAGGCTAGTGTGACCTAAGGTACACATAAGGTACAGAAAACTTATTTATTGTCCCACTCGTGTCGCCCAACTGCGAGGAAGTGTGACCTAAGGAATAGATAAGGTGCAGAAAACTTACTTATTGTCCCACTCGTGTCGCCCAACTGCGAGGCTAGTGTGACCTAAGGTACAGATAAGGTGCAGAAAACTTACCTATTGCCCAACTGGTGTCGCCCAACAGCGAGGAAGTGTGACCTAAGGTGCAGATAAGGTATAGAAAACTTATTGTCCCACTCATGTCGTGCAACTGCGAGGCTAGTGTGACCTAAGGTACACATAAGGTACAAAAAACTTGTTTATTGTCCCACTCGTGTCGCCCAACTGCGAGGAAGTGTGACCTAAGGAATAGAGAAGGTGCAGAAAACTTATTTATTGTCCCACTCGTGTCGCCCAACTGCGAGGAAGTGTGACCTAAGGAATAGATAAGGTGCAGAAAACTTACTTATTGTCCCACTCGTGTCGCCCAACTGCGAGGAAGTGTGACCTAAGGTACAGATAAGGCACAGAAAACTTACTTATTGTCCTAGTCGTGTCGCCCAACTGCGAGGAAGTGTGACCTAAGGAATAGATAAGGTGCAGAAAACTTACTTATTGTCCCACTCGTGTCGCCCAACTGCGAGGAAGTGTGACCTAAGGTACAGATAAGGTATAGAAAACGTATTGTCCCACTCATGTCGTGCAACTGCGAGGATAGTGTGACCTGAGGCACAGATAAGGTATAGAAAACTTATTTATTGTCCCACTCGATCGTGTCACCCAACTCGAGGCTAGTGTAACCTAAAGTGCAGAAAACTTACTTATTGCGGCATTTATTCGTTGCCATAAACGCCACCTCCTTTTTCACTTTATTTACACGCCCTTCAGACTAATACAAGGAATGCAGTTTTTCGAACCAAAACCCTTAACGCTTTCAATTTTACATTTTAGACATAAAATGCGAATATTCTTAACTACTGGAGGAGTTTTAGAATAAAAACCAGGCGTGACAACTTATTTCAGTTTCTAAGGTGTTTGCGGTGTTTTACACAAATGCGTTCTGGTTCTACGCTTCTTGAACGCTTTAGATATTGAACTTCGTAAAGAGAAAAGTATAAAATATTCACTTCCCCGCTTTTTACTACAGTTTTAAACTTCTCAGCCCGTAGTTAGAGATTGAGGTGCTTTCAAACACGTAAGCGTATTGATTTATTTTTAGAAAAATCAAATGACACTCAGCTACATAATGCATCATTGCTGAACTTTCGTGCTAAAGCTTAATGCACCGAGAAAGCAGACTGAGGGCCTCTGTTATTTGTGCCAAGGTTTGCTGGCACCGAGCTGGAAGCCACAGCGGCCACCAACGATTAAGGACCGTAATCACGCCTTTGAATTTCATTTCTAGGCGGCAGAGCGTCGTCAGGCATAGTAGTCAATCAGCACAGTCAATATGGACGGTAAGACAATTATATTTGCTTAAATGACTGAGCAATGAAAAACTATGAATGCAAGCAAGATCTTATTCGACGTGACCATTCTCGTGTATCTACAACGCCTGAGCACGCATTGTGGCCTGTGTCCTAAAGGCAAAGACTGAGACGATGGGTACGCGTGCTAGATCAACACCTCTGGTCGTACTTATTTGATCTGGAGAGCACTTCAACCGGAGTGCTCCATATCCGCCCTGCACTGTGCGGGAGAAGTCTGCACGCCTGTCTTCAGCGCCATCTGTTACTTGACAGCGTAACCAAGAAGTGAACTTTTTCGCGAGGAAATCGAGTAAGCTACTCGGCGGAAAAACTTTTCGGAAATCATTTGATGATCCTGACGCATATCCCTGGTTAAAACGATACTCAAACGAAAGAGGAGAGATTGGGGGGTGTCAGTCGCACTTGTGACTGCCGAGGGCGTCCGTTATCGCGGCATAAACCATTCCTTCTTCTACTCTGCGTCTTTGCCCCGGAATGTCAGGATGGAAGCAGCGAAGTGCCACTGCAGGTGCAGAGGTACAGGCGTCACGCCGCATCGACTTACCCACCACTACTCTCTCCCCTCTATTGCCCAAATCACTTTGGGCGCCCTCAGATCGATGCTAACGACCCTGGCCCAGATGCAATATGTACGCCAGACAGCCAAAAAGTAAGTTTAGGTCGCGACTTATGCTGCACATAGAAAGGCCCTTTGCGCTGTAGAGACATTGCGTGGCAGCTCAACTTGGCGGCCGTTTGCTAGAAGCAGTTTAAAGCCACTTCCCGAAGGTTAAGGCCGAGACGCGTGTTTTATGCTAGATCAAAATACAAGCAAGGAGGCGCCATTCGATCCGTTGGATTGAGGTGAAATACGACTGTTTTACTGCTTCAGGACAAATACTAACATGTTTTCGTGCTTACAATCAAAGAAGAGTGCGCAGTTTGTTATGACACTCGTTGTGTAAAAATCCAGGAATGGGATTTGCAAGTATTTCTTCAACTTTTGTTGATTATAATACACAATCGGTGCACTTGACTTGAACAGTAGATAGCTCCATATAGATGAATCAGTTTTCTTTGCAGCATCTTTTTGCTGCCGCTCTGCTCCTAAATAATCTATGAGAAGAAGAGAGAAAGTATTTTAATGAAAGGGAAGAAGTAGAGGTCGGACGGTGGTAAGGTGACTCTGGCCTCCTACTTACACTGGGGAGGGAAAGCAAAAGAAGAGTTAGGCAGCGAATGGAAGGTGATGATGTCACAATGCAATGAATTGCTTGTAGTGGTCTGGGTTATAGAGGAGACCACGCACACACTGAGTGGCACTCATCTCGCATAGACTACGTGTAGCACGTATCTTCCACATGCAGCATATGTCTTGCACACGCACCGGTTCTCATTGCAAACTCACCGCGCACAGTCGCAGAGAAGAGCTCTGCACGCTATCATATCCCGGCTCGAACGTGTATGCGCTCACATTACGCACTGTTGCAGAAAAAGCTGAAAATGCATTGACATATGTCCCGGCACAAACGCGTATGGTTGTTATTAAGCTACAAGGTCTGCTGTGTTAGCTTCATTGACAGAACTATTTCTCTACTCTGTTGTTCCCTTCCCACTCACCACTCACTCCCACTCACACGATTGTTCCAAAATAAGCTATACATTTCTAGTGTGGGCATGGTTGTTATTATTATACAAGAAGTGCTGTGCTAGCATCAGTAACAGAGCTATCTCTTGTATCACACCTTACTTACACCTCGCCTCTCGCTCAGTGAAGTGCTTGCCCTCATCGGTGGTGGGACGCATGGTTGTGAAATGTGCCACTTGCCTCTCGGACGCCGCACCCAGCCTGCAGTTCAGAGCTGAAGACATGCGGCGGGTTCGACATACTTAGCATGCGCTTGGGGCGCTACCCATGAACTCGCTGTCCGATGACATCCGGAAATATATGCGCAAAAGTTTGTTTGACAGAATGAGACAGCGTTTACGTCATACAGCGTAATGCGGGAGACTCTAGGATAGGAGTATCTCCCGTCTCTGAATTTCGCAACTCCCAAAAGCTAATGTTCCAAAAAAAGAAATTTTGCATGAAACTCACTTGCAGTCCAAGATACGCAGGCTCTAGCTCTTTATTTTACTTTCACAAAATCACCGACTCCTAATCATTACTACTCTTTGCTTTTCTTCATTTCAATGTTCGTTTTTTTCCTATGAAAGGGCCCCGGAAATAGTTGAATGTGACAAGGCCTAGAATATGTCCGTTTGCCAGTAATAATTGAGACTTTAAATAAATCGATAATGAATATTATATATGCGATGTCTTCCACAATCAACATACAGTATGTGAAACAAGAATTTGCGAAAAGTTTGTATTTCGAAGGGAAATGAAGTCTCATGTTCCAAATTTGGATTATAGGCGAGTTAAGGTTACCTTAGTGCGCATTAAAATAGAGTGCATTTTTTTTGCATTTTCTGAAAGTAGTGTTTTACTGCAAAAAAATAGGGCGGTCCTGCAAGAGCATCTTTTGTACTTTCCTACGTAGCTGCAGCTGCACATGTAACCTGCCATAACCACGTGCTCCTCGCAGTACAAAATGATTTCGATTTGAATTCTGTACTGGTTTCCTACGTGAAGCGATAGTGAGTTGTCTCTGGAAACCCGGTATAAAGCAAAGGCGATTTTATAGAAAGAATTGGCTCTCGTAATATTTCGCAGTTACAGGGACTCTTCGAAAAGTTGACAGTTGAAAGCTGTGCAGAGACGGGATATGTTTTGATTTTTCTGATGCTAGCACAGTTGGCTCGTAACAGAATGAACTGAAAACAAATCGCCAGTCACGATGTGGAGCCTTTCACAGCCGTTTATTTTGATTTTCGTTCTTTGTAATTTTACTTCGTTCCACATCTAGGAGTTCCGGAGTCAGGTAGAGCGAATGAGCTCCTTTTCAATTTTGCCTGAAGAGTATTGACGGCGCTTTATTACCCAAAGTTCTGCCGCGTTTGCTTTTTCTTTTCCATGCAACTGTTTAACTCTGCAAGCACTGGAACAAACAAAAATAAAATTCTATTTGCACAGAGGCGGAGCTAATAATTAAGACGATCGTTTAAGCTAGCTACGCGTACTTTACACTTTATAGGCTGACAAAAAGTTCTACGTGGGCAGCGAGAACTTCGATTGAACTCCGCAGCCCCTCTTGCTATCCAATTTCGCTTCTTTTCTTTGTCTTGCGAGACGTGCCTACTACCAAAATCGTCCCTACACGCAGTGCCGCGGTTCAGATGGCAGCGCGTATCGCTTTCATTTCGGGCCAGTATTCTTTCCTTATCTCTCCTATTCCGCAGGTGTGACGAGGCCAGTTTTCAAAATCACCTTTTCGATTTCGTTGCGGCGCCAGCAAGCAAACGTGGGTCGAAGTTTGCCTTCGTGTTGGGTTTTACGCTTTCGAAAAGTTTGCCGCTCTATATCCCACGTGATTCGAGGGATTCGTAACATTTTAATTTTGTTTCACCTTGGACGTTAATGTCGTCAAAGCCGTCCAGATAAGTGCGGTGCGCTTCTGTTTCCGATTTCTCCTCGTCTGCTCAACTCCCTTAGTTAATTGAGAAGATAACGACTGGCATTGAGGGGATTGTGAGATTTTTATTAAACCACTTTTTCTTCATTTTTCAGATCGGCAGTGGATGATACAGAATGTCCTGGAAAGTTATATCATTCGAAACTAAAAGCAGGATGGTACTTTCTGTGGTGTCGCAGAGAAATAGAAAAGGAAAAGGAATGGGGTGAAGACGCTTCTGTGTAGGATAAATGCCTACACGAGAAAAATGAAGTGGGTCCCTGAAGGTGTAAGTTTAAAAAACAAGTAACTTTGAATTGTATTTCTCAGCGTTTGAATTTTTGTTTCTAATGGATGAATTAAGAGAATATAAATCGATCGAAAAAGAAACAAAAGACATCTCTGTTCAAACACGGCTTGTAGCCTGAAAAACAAACAATAGATGGAGAGAAGAGTGTGGACAATGATACAGCAGCTTGTGTACAGGATAGTGTGAGTCATCGATTGCATTAGCTGGTTAATTATGACGAAGTGCATTGGCTCTCAGTCGCTAGTCATATCTTAATGCAGAAACGGCAAAACTCCATGAAAAAGAACACGCTGCTCACAGAGACTAAGTTGCTTTGCTATCTAATGAATTTTGCTAATGAGTGAATGCTAATGAATTCTGAGCTTGCATTGCGTCTAAACGCCTACCTACGCGAGAATTTTTTTGCTCTCTTCTTTTTTCCCCCGTGCGTACAGCTTCTGCTCATTTGCACAAGCGCAGTCGAGTGGGCTATTCCTCAAATAATGTATTCAGGGAGAGTGCCCGAGGTGATATTGATGCTTGGCTTATTGGATCACTTTTTTTTTCAGCGTCTAAATTACTCCCTATCTCGGCTCCTCGGCCTGTGTGATTTGGATAAGTCAAGTTCTACATTTGTAAGGTTTACGCTTGCCATTAGCTGGGCAGATCAAGGAGTGCGGCTAATTACTGCGCAAGCGGAGATGATGACTAAAACACTTTAAAATTTTTTAAACGTCGTTATCTGGCGCGAAATTTGGCACAAACGGTAAAAGCAACGTGCGACCGCTCGATATTAGCAGATGATGCAGTTATAGATAAATGTTTTATTAACGCCTTTCCTTGCTCATTTACGACCATTACTTTGACTAGTGTGACGTAGGGTGCACTACCGACAGGAAATAATGGGTGAATTATTTCGCTTTTATCCGGAGCTGACCATCTTAATCACGGACTGCTGCCATACAAGAAAAATATATCTCACAACCACTGTTTAACTTTACAGCTCAGTACGTCAGGGTTTTGGGTCGATTAAATATTTAAGGGCATTTTTTTTCTTTGGACACTTTATTTATGTTAAGGTGCCGGAGTTGAGGAAAGAAAAAAATTGTATGGTTTTAACGTAGTTAAACCGAGTAGACGTGCGAAAGAATGCGTTTTGCCTGATTCGCTCATGGCTTTGCTTTGCTGGGTCGTCGGCGCATCTGGCCCTGATATTAGACTCAGGTTAAGCTCTGATCGAGGTTACGTTGACCTGATCTGTTCGTGCCATAGATGGAAGTTGATGAAGGCTGCGATGTGAAGTGCACAGCGCGAGAGTGTGTTGCAGTTTAACACGAGGCGTGATCGGCTGCGGCGGTAGCATAGTGCTCTCGAGCAGTGCCAGCACAGCTGATCTGTTCACGCCGCCGCGGGTTATAATCCGAGTCGCGGCAATATTTATCTTATTTCTGCACCCCAAAGGTCGTGCAAGCCACAAAATTCTTTGTTGGGTTTGGCCCCGTGAAGTCGTGCTTTCGCTCTGAAACATTTACTGCGCCTTTTTTCCTTAAAAAACAGTTTTTCGTTCAGCGGTCTTCTCAAATATTCGTGGCGCAGACGAACGGGTGAAAGATGATGAAGACGATGATCAGCACGAATATTGCAAAGTTCGCTCCACTATTCCCTTTTTTTTTCTTCTGAACTTTGCAGCCTCTTCCGTTGCTATGGAAGTGACTTCATATGCGCCGACAAATCTCTATCGCGCGCATCGCAGGTCATCGCTGCCTTTGAGCAAATAAGACACCGGCACATTGGTCCGCTTTTTAATTGGTCGCGACGGCTCATTACGGATCGTAAATTAGGCACGCGCCCCCAACCGGCGAAACGGTCTCTTCGAGCGGCGCCACGCGAGCCGCAGGTCGTCGAAGCCGAAAGCTTTAATGTGCTCCTCACTGGTGTCCACGCGGGGCGCGCGAGTGCCTAATTTGCGGGACGAGCCTCATTAATTTCGCTCCATTCCTCCTCCCTCGTTCTCCCTTCACCTCGAAGAGACCGCGCTGCCTCGCCAGAAAACTGTGGTCGCTACCGCCCTGCAGCAGTCGCTTACGACAGCTGCTGCCGATTGCGTTCGCGTCACACTTCGGCAGATAGCGGTTAAACTGCTCGTCCACTCTTTGAGAGATGTTTGGTGGTGAGGACTAATTCCAAGCATAAAGTTGTTTACTGCTGGAAAGCAAAAAGGAAAGTCGTCATATTTGGTAGGGGTGCTGAATTAGCCGTGCACTCAATAAAGTAGAAAAATTGCACATCTTCCAGCGGCTGTAATTCCGATTCATAGTATTCGCAAGAGCCGCCGCGGTGGCTTAGTGGTTATGGCTCTCGGCTGCTGGCCCGAAAGACGCGGGTTCGACCCCGACCGCGGCGGTCGAATTTCGATGGAGGCGAAATTCTAGAGGCCCGCGTACTGTGCGATGTCAGTGCACGTTAAAGAACCCCAGGTGGTCGAAATTCCCGGAGCCCTTCACTACGGCGTCTCTCATAGCCTGAGACGCTTTGGGACGTTAAACTGCCATAAACCCATAAACCAACCAATAGTATGCGTCATGCTGCCCAGTGCTACATACCAATCATGCATTAAAGTTCGAAGAATCGCGCATCTTCCATCGACTGTCATTTCGATTCATATTATGCGTCATGCTGCCTAGTGCTTGTTACCAATCATACAATAAAGTTCCGCCCCTAATCCGAGTGTAGCCAGAGTGCGGAAATCGCTTCAAGTCAAGGCGCCAGATTCAGACAAGTAGCGTCCACTTTAATGAAATCAAGGAAGTGCTCTAGCGTGGCTTTTTTCTTCATTATGCGCATTTATCCGGATGCAAAGGATATTCCGACAAGAAATATGAACGACGAGGACTTGCTTAATAGGACAATAAAGAAAATTTAAAATTTCTTTTCTTTTTTTTTGTGCTTGGAAGGAAGACTGCAAGCTATAGGTCTCGGTTGCAAAGTATCAACGTTGAGGGCTAGTAATGATGGGGAGACTACGCGGATATGCATTGAGCATGTCCAGCAATTTCGGAGTAAAAATCTGAAAATTGGAAAATTGTAACATAATTTTACGGTAATATTGAAGGTAAAGGCTCGTTCTTCTGATATGTAGAAAAATCTTTCTGGTAAACTGTTTACACCGGTCGCATCGAACAAGCAACACTCCCGCAGAAAACCAATGAAGAACGCTTTTGATGGCAGCAAAAACGCTAATAGAAAAAAAAATCAAGACTGCCGTTGGGTGATCGGCAGATATGTTGATTGCTATAGCGAAATTTTCCATCATATGAAAGCATTGCGTTCGTAAATAACTTTCTGTTCAGAAATGCTTTTGCCCGGAATTGCTGGGTATGTGGTTTGGCCAGCGCGGCTAGATTAAGTTTTGCAACCGGAATGTTAGCCATGGATCGTGCTCGTTACCTGACGTGGTTGAGCCGCCGCGGTGGCTGAGTAATTACGGCGCTCGGCTGCTGGCCCGAAAGACGCGTGTTCGAACCCGGCCGCGGCGGTCGAATTTCGATGGAGGCGAAATTCTAGAGGCCTTGTACTGTGCGACGTCAATACACGTTAAAGAACCCCAGCTGGCCGAAATTTCCGGAGTCCTTCACTACGGCGCCTCTCATAGCATGAGTCGGTTTGGGACGTTAAACCCCATAAACCAACCAAACCAAACCTGACGTGGTTGCGATTGTCAACTAAGGTAACATGCCTGCTTACTAGCCATATAAAACAACGGCATTAATGATGTCTCTATTGAAACTTTCCACTAGGCTCTTCATTCCCTGTTGGTAACAGCGCCACCATTAAGAGATCAAGGAATCACATGCACATTTCGCTGGTTTATTGCTCTCTGCGCACTCTAATGAGGTGGGAAGGGTTCTGACTAAACGTTTTTTTTTAAATTTTCTAACACGAGGTGTTATCGTTATAATCATGGCCAGCTTCTCCGCAGCCACATTAGGTCCTGGGTTCCGATTAAAATACAACAAAAAATCACGTAATTTTGAATTTAAAGGGCCATGTGCTTTAGATAAGCTCAGCATATTTTAAAACGCGCGCAACCTAGCTCCTTACATGCAAACCAAATGTACGTCCAAATCGAACACAGGAAACGGTTTCAAGCAAATCAGCTAGGAAAAGCAGTCTTAACTTCTAAGGAACTTCCGAAGGCGCAAATGAAAGGTGCGATTTGGAGTTCAAAATGGGCCAGCTGAATCGGATTAAAAAAAAAAAACAACGAAAGAAAAAGCTGTAAAATTGCACTTACAGAAAATAGAGACCAAAAATACATTCCACTTGACATCTTGCACTCCTCTCTTAGTTTTAAAAATTTCTTTTCAATCAAAGAACTTCTTGAACCATTCAGTTTTCCCTCGCGTACGCACGTAATTAAGCAAGTGTCAGCGACATCTGTCGGTGACTCTAGTCGAACCAGAGGAGTGGCCAGGAATAGCAGTTCCCTTTGCAAAGAGCTCTCCATCGATCGTTGCGACCTTCGTACTTTTCTTGCATGACGGAAGGAGATAGGGATGTATCCGGGAAGAGGAGTAATCACGCTGCTTGTCCGTGAGACTGCGCATCGCGACCTCCTTAAAGACGACGGTTTCTTAATGGAGCCGGCACATCAACACTCTCGAGGGTAACTGGACAGGCTGGCGTGACAAATGAAAGGCTCTGTTGGTCTTACTTGACTGCTCTCATGAAAGGAAGGCGTCATTCATCGTGCTGCTGCTGGCACAGTTGTCTGCTTGCTCATTCGCTTTCCCTTCCTACCTGAAACCGACGCTCTTGTTGACTTACTCTGGGGTCGGAAACATGTTTGCACTGGTGATGTCGAAGTGTACGGTGACGGTTCTCTGCGCTTCTGGTACTGTCCTTAAGGAGGCACACGTCCTAAGGAGAGAGCAGAGGGAAGAGCAGAAGGAGCCGTGTGCCGTTGCACTGCTTCACGTCCATCATGCAATGCCAACTCGCCCAGCAGTTCGTGCTTTCAATCTTCAGCAATGGCTCATTCTATTTGCACCAGGTTTTCCCCAGGTTCACTATGGCTGTATTCGTCTGGTGGCCTCTTCAAATGTTTGTTTTATTGATGCCGGCAAGTGTCCAATTTAATCAAAAGGCTGTTTTCAACGAAGCATCTCACGCTTCAGCAAGAGCGTTTTCCCCAGCGTATTTTTGCTTTGTTTTTAGGCCCCGGCGATTGAAAAAAGGCTCAGAGAGGAAGGTGGTGAAAATGGCGGCCACTTTGCTAATTTTAACTGGCTACAACGAGGGCATGTTATGAGACCAGGAAAAGTAAATTTAGTCGCATTTGAGTGCTATTGTACACTACGATGATAAAGCAATCCACCTTCCTTATGTCTAAGCTACGGTATAAAGAGAAATCATTTTTGAATGTAGATTCCCAGCGACTTATTTTTCTTCTGTTGAATAGTGACTCTTCATCGCCAGAAGAGAGTCGTGAATTGGACGAATGCATGATGACTCCCATGTGGCGCAGTGTGGTTTGAAACAAGTCATTTGAAAGAAGGCAAGTATTTGATCAGAGAAAAAAAAGAGTCAAGCGTTTTGAGACAACTACGACTGATTCTTGAAAAAGGTACGAAAACTAGAGCTCGTTTTGAAGCGAGCTGCGAGCACCCATTATTTCAATAAGCTGCATGAAAAATTACACTGACGTGAAAATCAGCCGCGCTTTTTTATAAAGAGAGACGGGGAATAAGCATCTGTGTATTCAGGCAGAGTTCTTCTCGCGCGTTGAAAGTAACACATAAAACAGAAAATAATCACAGAGCTTATTTATTATGAATACAAAATTTAGGTAAAAAATGGAAATGCGCGGATCATCAGTTAAAGAACCTCAGCTATCTAGATTAAACAAAAATAAAAAAATAATTTCATTTGCCTTCCTAGGATCCAAGACATGTGAACGTGTTCAGTGGATTTCGTGGAAACCGACAGAAATACGGACTCAGGCGAAGGCTGGGCAAAACATAACGAAAGAATTCACAGTGGCCTGGTTGAATGACCTGAATCGCTGAGCTCATTAGTCTTCCCATTTTTGGTTCTTACATATGATCCCTTTTAGACATAAAAACGATATGTGAAAGAGCGCCCTGATATTCGCACACGCAGCCGCTTGATTCCAGAACCTGTTCTGAATCAACCCGTGAAGAAAAAGCTTCGCTCTAGGAACTTGGCTAAAACGCGATTTCCAACTGCACTCTCGCGTGTCATCAGTCAAGAAAATAAATCACACCAGGTATAAATGAACATGAACTGTGGCAGGACACAAGCTTGTTTAACCTTTATATATATTTTGCCGCCGCGGTGGCTCAGTGGTTATGATGATCGGCTGCTGATGCTAAAGACACGGGTTCGACCCCGGCCGCGCCAGTCGCATTTCGATGGAGGCGAAATGCCAAAGGCCCGTGTACTGCGCGATGTCAGTGTAAATTAATCAGAACCAAAGGTAGTCTAAATTATTCGGAGCCCTCCACTACGGCGTCCGTCGTAGTCTGAGTCGCTTTGGCACGTTAAGCCCCAAGAAACCGAGCCAAACCTTTATATATTTCTGTCTGTAGAAAACCGGAGGCAGTTGTTGGAATGCTTAACGAGCTCTTGTGCACAAAGTCAGTGAGATTTACAAATAACGCCCAGCTGATGATCCAACTTCGCTGAGGCTATGCCTTCGTAGGCACTCGCTTCAGTTTTATCGACGCAGGTCGCAGCTGTGAAAAGTTTAAGCGAGCTGTGAACGCTGACTTGAAATATAGCATGCGTGATGTCATTTGTATTCGAAACGGAGAAACGCGTGCGTGTTAACCAGAAAGTAAAGAAGCAACGAATGCTTGCAGCCTGCCGAGAAACAAGCAGCACGGCATTTTCAAGCGAGCGTAAGGCAGTTTGTTCCTTAAGCTTCCAACAAATAGAGTGCGCGCACTTCCTCGCATTCTAGGTTCAGCCATCACGGCGGGGGCTTCTCAGTCGCTCGCGATTTCTGGGCATTTTTTCGGCTCTTTCGAAGAGTTCCTGTGCGAAAATGCGTACATTTTAGCTTCAGCCTGGTTTAACGAGTGCCTTCTTTGTAACATCGAAACTAAAAGTTTGTCGGCAATAACAGTGCGTGCTATGCTCCCACGGCAATGTGGGCAATGCGAACGCGTCCTCTCAAGAGCGATACCTAGACATTATCAGGACGACACTGTGGACTTCAGTAGTTGTGCCACTGTAGGAGACAGTGTAATGGTGGAAGCTGACATACCAGACTTGAAACTCTGAGGCGAAAACTTTTTTAATGGAGACTTTTCCCTTTATACATGCAGCTCCAATCAAGTGACATCGTAAACATTGACTCCGAGGGGCACGCGGCAGGGCGGCTTTGCCTTGGAAAAAAAAGTTCGAAGCAACATATCTTCACTAATACGTCTCTTCTTCAGAGACAAGGCGCAGAACTGAGCACATTGCGTGAAGTGAAATATAGGGATAAGCAAATACCCTGATCATTTTCAGTCAGTGCTTGAGCGGTACTGGCGGCTTGCCACTTCTGAGATTAGCGGTGAGCCTCACTGTCATTTCATTCTGCGTTTCGGACCCAAAAGTGTAGAGCATTAACCGTTTGTCACGGCTAATTAAAAATTAGATGCTTTTTTGCTGTTGTTCTGCAGGTTTCTTTTGGTACCTAGCGGGTAATGTAGTTGCAGCCTTTAGTGTCTCCCAAACACTGCGTTGCCGCACAGAGTTAAATAAGCCGCTGTTGTGGCTCTGTGGTTATGGCGCTTGGCTGCTGACCCGACAGACGCAAGTTTGATTGCGACCGCGCCGATCACATTTCGATGGCGGCGAAATGCTAGAGGCCCGTGTAGTACGCGATGTCAGTGTATGTTAAAGAACCCCAGACGGTCTAAATTATCCACAGCCCTTCACTACGGCGCCCCTTCTAACCTAAATAGCTTTGGGAATTTAAACCCTCCAAATGTAAACCAAACCAGCGTCGAGTTAAGTAAAATGACTCGGTGTTCTTAAAAAGGTATGATCGTCAGGCAGACAGGACTGTCTCTTTTTATAGTATTTGTGCAGAAAGTAGCGAGGAATTCATACTACACCAGAGAGAACGAGAAAACTTTGTCGACACGGTGCGCATTGCCTCACAGTTTTACCGATCAGCGTTTCTGAATGAACTGATCTTGACAAGAATAAATACTTAGCATGACCAAGACAGGGACAGACAGGACACATGTACACAACGTTAACTTTAAACAACATCTTTCCATGTCTTATACCCCTGTCACACGGGACTTCTTCTCGGCCTTTGCCGTAAAGTTGTCTTATTGCACTAAAGGAGGAAAACCGAAAAGGAGCAGCGACGCTGCTACACGGCAAATCCAAAGGAGCTAGAACGCGGCCTCCGTGAATGCCAAAAGTCACCGCTGTGTGTGAAGCGGCGCTAGTAACATTATGAAATTAAAGCAGACGGTGGCACTTCAGCTAAGAGTGCATTCGTTTATGTTGGAAAAAGTAGCTATCACGATAATAAACGAGCGTTCTGACGGTGAGAAACGGATATTTTGAAACAAAGTTCCTTTTTTTTTCTTCATCGTTCTCGGTCCGACCACGGTAGGCGCACTTTTCCGTTCGGCTCCTCGTTGTGTTCGAGAAGCGTGCTTTGTTGCTTGTGTCTTTGTGCACACAAGCAAACTCAAAACACGCACTCAACAAAGAGCAAACGAAGAAAAAACAGCAAAGCGAGATGCGCAAGCACGTGTGTGTCGATGCGGCTGCTGAAAAGCGTTCAAGCCTTTTCTTAGCAGTGTGGATGTCTTTAGTCATAGCCTCCTCTACGGTTAAGTGCACTGTTACGCAAAATTAACCATTGAATAAGATAAATTAGATATTTTTTACGGTTTCAAAACTAAAAATTGCGTCAATTTTTTATTCTTTGAGCTCGCTAGCTGGCGCTGCCGTCTGGGTTGCTCCTTTAAGCAACTTTAAGGCCGCTGACGGCCGCCTTTATTGCTACGGAACTTTATTGCAAAGGTCTCGACGCTTTGCCGTGTAGATGCGCGTCACGCGCCTTTGGGGCAAAGGACCTTAATTTCTAAGGCCTTACAAGTGCCCGTGTGACAGGGGTATTAGTCGTGTTGCCTATTTTTTCGCATCACGAACCAATAAACCCAAATGTCTCAACTTCTGAATTACATATCTAGACATCCGCATAATGTAACGTTTTACCACTCTGCAGCTCTCTTTAGCTGCATCCGCTTTTTTTTGAAAAGACAAAACATGTATGACAAACACACATGTGACGAAGGAAAGTTTGCAGTTTTGAATGGCTTATTGAGGTCAAACATCAAGGAATGAAGCAGCTCACGAGATACGTTTATTTCCGCATTTCTGAACAATGTTTCCGAAGAAACCCTCGAAACGACGACAGGCTACATTTTTGCATCAGTTATCTGTAGTTTTTCTAGGCTGCCCCTAGATAAAATACATTATTTCCGTTTTTATTACACCTATTTTTTGCCCCGCCGCGGTGGCTCAGTGGTTAGGGCGCTCGACTACTGATCCGGAGTTCCCGGGTTCGAACCCGACCGCGGCGGCTGCGTTTTTATGGAGGAAAAACGCTAAGGCGCCCGTGTGCTGTGCGATGTCAGTGCACGTTAAAGATCCCCAGGTGGTCGAAATTATTCCGGAGCCCTCCACTACGGCACCTATTCTTCCTTTCTTTTTTCACTCCCTCCTTTATCCCTTCCCTTACGGCGCGGTTCTGGTGTCCAAAGATATATGAGACAGATACTGCGCCATTTCCTTTCCCAAAAAACCAATTATTATTACTATTACACCTATTTTCCAATTCCGGCTTCCCAATAAACAGCATGGTGAACAGCCTGCGCCGAGAATATTTATCAATGTATTTTTTTTCAAAACCTTTGGAGTTCGACGCGCACTCTATATTCAAGTTCAAGGGCTATCAGTCGGACAGCGATGTAGTGTGCGGGAAACTGGGGTAGTGCCATAGCCAGCCCAGCCGCCACGTACATCAAACGCTCATTGACCGTGCATCATTTTCTATGCTGTCCAGAAGAATGACAGATGCGATGAAGAATCTTTGCAGTGAATGCGTCCGAGATTAGCGCTACCAATCACGAGCGCTGCCGTGTGCCACATTGTTAAGTCGGCCAGGTGAATCGGTAGGCCGGAAGAGTCCGACTCTGTCTCGGCGCCAGCCTCTTGGCAGCGGCGATAGAAGACAGAGTAGTTCCTGTCTTCTCTCGCCTACTCGGAGTTTTTTTTCTTGCGTGTGATTTTGCTTGTCTTACCTCCTACTTTGGCCGTGCGGGGTCGTCGGAGGCTGTCGCAGGATACTGTCACGTCAGCTAATTTCTGGCCTCAGTTATCTCGCTTAGGCAGCGTCGTTAATCCGAACAGACTGATAGGGAATACGTTGCTTTCCTTCCTGCCGTGTCGTCTGTCTTGTAGGTTTGGGGCGCGCCTCTTCAGCTTAGCTGTGTCGCTGAGCTTGTTAGCGGAATTTGTGTCCATGGGCGCTTACTTTGTTCCTTTACGACCTCATCTGTTACGCTGCAGGGAGCACTCAGCCCAAAGCTGATATGTGATCCTCATAAAGGGGAACCGTCTGTGGCTTCCATATGCGCGTAGTTTTAGTAAAAATAAAAGGGCTGTGCTTTCGGCCGTGTCTCTTGATGACTAAAATTTTGAAACGTTGATTAAAATTTGCTGCAAGTGAAGGCCATAGGCCTGAAGAGAAGATGTCGTCAAGAAAGTTGTAAGCGAATTGCAAGTGCACCCGTCAATCGAAATAGAACTCTACATCAAGCAGCACAGAAGAAAATTCGAAAATATTAGGCAGAAACTGTAACTGCTTGCAAAGCTCCCAACAGTTCTTTTGGGAAATGAAATGAAACATGTAAGGTATATTGTTTTAAAAGAAAAAAAGAAGGGCACTGTGGCCTGAAACATAATCTAAAGCAACGATAAAGTGCTTGAAATGGGATATTCTAATGTGTGCGCCGGTGACCTTGCGTATACGGGGCTTGCTCTATTTCTTTATATTCTGGTGAAATTGTGTTGCTTGCAATGCAATATTTGTTACCATGTTATTTGTTTGCATTGTATTGAATTTCATGTCCCCCCCCCCCCCCGCCCCCCGCCCCCCCCGCCCCCCCCCCCCGCCCCCCCCCCCCCCCCCCAATTCCGTTCCTTGTATTGCTGGAAGAAGCGATTTTCTGTTTGTAAAATAAACAAATATTTAAATATATACGTTCGCGGTGATTAATACATCTGCATGGATATCGACGTTCTCGCCTGGCGGTGAGTTTCGGAATTAAGGTAGTTATACACTCTTAGGGTGTTCTCGGATCTTGGAAGAGGTGACGTACAATGTGAACACCACCTAAGAACGCAAGCTATGCGAGAAAAAAAGCTAGGGTGAAGGATTTGCAGCCGCACGATAGGAAAAAACCGACGTACCTAAACAATGAGGAATATAAAAAAAACATAGGGCCCCTAATAGCGAGAGCAGCGCTCACAAGGATTGCAAAATAGGCCTGCTGACGTGATTGCTGACGTGTGATGTAGTGAAAACTCTCTCGTCGAAAATAATACCGTCTTGTAGCAAATTTCCCGTCATGGACGGTACATGAGAATTAAGTTGTGTTTCAGTGGTGCGCATGTGTTCCTGTCTAAAGCTTACTACAGTATGGACAAGATCGTATCATTCTGGATATTTGTATAATCCTCGAAATATATCACTGAACCTCTTGACATTAACCGTAGAAAACAGCTGTTTATATGCCGCAATTGTGCAAAAAAAATTGAAAATTGTCCTTTTTATCTGGGTAAAGTGGACGTAATTAAGTAAGGTAACGCAGAAATAAATGTCAGCTTACTTTACACAACAAAACTACAAACCTTCTGTACTATTAATTTTACTGTTATAATTCTCGCATAAAAGAATTTTAAAGCTTCCGGTAGCATTGCATCATTGTGTCAAGTACTTGTTTTCGATAAACTGTATGCAACAGCAGGATCGATACTCTTAAAAAGTCGCTGCAGTGGAAAAGGTGGAAAAGTACAAGGGAAGCGCTTTGGACACTGCTTACATAATAAAAATAAAACGCGTGGCGGCCAGAAATCGAGTTGAAAACAGCGACGTCAACAAATATAAGCAATTCTACTCTCACGGCCAACCTCTCTACAAGCGTTATTAGGACCCTACGGCATTATTATCTTCTTCTTATCGTACTGGTCTAATGGCAAGATGATGACCGATACATAGTAACAACAGGCCTGTAAAACGACGTGAGTAAAGATCGCACGCCAGCGTCAGAAATAATGAGCACTCTGCCTGCTGCTTCGTGTTTCGTGTGATCTACGAAACACAGAGTAAAGTGTGATTTCGCGCTCAGCGGATGATGCTGGGACATCATTGGCCCCCGAGTCGTGGCGGACTGGATGCAGTCAGGAGAGGAGCAGAGAAGGTAACGACACGTGGGAGGCGCGGGAGCAGTCTAACGATCGTGCTGTTCGCAGCGCGTGCCATTTCGGTCAAGGGGCGCAGTAAGATTGCCCCATAATCAAGTGTCATTGTGAGCCCAAGTCGTAGAGCCCCTCATTCCCGTCCGAGATTAACAGCTCGCTGGGGTGAGGCAAACCCCTTGTCAGGCTGAGACATACGTTCTTTTACATTTTAGCTTGTCCGCGTATAGCACCCTAATCGCCCTGGGTATTGGGACACCTTGAGTCGAAGTTCTCAGTACTGGTATGCGTCAAGACTTGCCGCACAAAGAACCCTGCGAGGACGACGCCGTTCGGGCTGACGCAGTTTCATTGGCGGAGATTAAGAAGTTCGCAGGCATAGGATGGGCGCAGCTGGCAAAGGACTGGGCTAATCGTAGAGACATGGGAGAGGCCTTTGCCCTGCAGTGGATTTAGTCAGGCTGACTATGATGATGATGTATTGCGCGAGGAATGTTCCTAAACGCACGCAGTGTAGTCGGGAAGTACTGAACAAAATGTGTGCGTCGTTTGCAGCAAGTTGACAATGAAGGATGGCCTGGAGTTATAATAGCGAGAAAGTGCCACATTGTGGTACGGAGCGCTGTGCCTGCTTTGGCAATAACGCAATAAGCATATTCCTAGCGGCGGCTTCTCCTGACAGTGTACTAGGTGCGGATGATTTGATGTTTTTATCACTGAGAACACGCGTTCTGAACATGCGCCCTACAAGCGCGAGGCGTGGACGACACTCACGCTTCTAGTGCGCGAAGACTTCAGGGTCGAAAATATACCGAGTGTATATATATATATATATAATGCCAGGTGGCGTTCGTGGCGCTCGGAAAGAAGACGACGCTCGTGGTGCTCTCGTTTTGAAAAGACGTTGAAGTTCGCCGTCTCGCCAACTGAAGGACGTGCTGCCGAGCTCTGCCTTCTAACAGGTCCTCTCTTGTCACCAACACCGTGACAAATCTGGTGGAGGTGCTGGGTAAACGTCCTTCTTCGTGACTGCATTCAGCTTCCGGTAATCGACGCAGAAACGGAGGGTGCCGTCTTTCTTTTTAACGAGGACGACCGGCGAGGACCATGGGCTGTTGGAAGGCTGAATAACGTCATCTTCGAGCATCTCCTTAACTTGGGACTTAATGACTTCGCGCTCTGTAGACGATACCCGATAGGGGTGTTGACGGATCGGGTGTACGTCATCGTACGTCACGATGTGGTGCTTGGCTATGGTAGTTTGACGCACTTTCGACGAGGAGGCGAAACACTGTCTGAATTCGAGCAATAGTGCACACAGCTGCTCCCGTTGGCTGGTTGACAGCGCGGAGTTGACATCGAGGCTCTCGAGGGGAAAAGGAGGCTGCACTGGTTCTGAGGAGAAGCACTCGGAAACATCGGAGATGCGTTCGATAAAGGCTACGGAAGTGCCGCGAAAAAGATGCCGATGCTCGTGCGAAAAATTGGTAGCAAGTACCTGTGACTGGCCACTGTGAAGATGGATCAGACTGCGGGCCACGCACACGCCTTGCGTCAACAGTAATGACAGGTTGGTTTCGGCGATGGCGTCACCGTCTTGAAATGATTCGCACTCAACCGTAATGAAGGCGCTGGTTCGAGGCGGCAGGGTGACTGTGTCCGTAGAAACTCGAAGTGTCTGGCTTGGTCGCGGCGCGTTGGGGAGGGCGACAGCACTCTCAGTTGAAAACGTGACCTTGTTATCGCGTAGGTCAATAATCGCCCCATATTCACGCAGAAAGTCGACACCTAAGATGAGGTCGCGCGAACAGTTATTCAGAACAAGACAGCAGGCGACAAATGTGGACTCCCGGATTTGAACTCGGGCGGTGCACATGCCGAGAGGTGCAATCAAATGACCGCCCGCAGTGCGAACGTGTGTGCCAGCCCATGGCGTGAGAACCTTTTTGAGGACGGCGGCGAGCTGGCTGCTTAAAATCGAATAATCAGCACCAGTATCTAATAACGCTCGAACGTGGCGACCATCCAGCATCACAGGTATGTCTAAGGAAAGCCGCTCACGAGATGCAGGCTCCGGAGAGGATGATCGGGCACAGGCGTCGTTGTCTGCAGGCTGTGCCACCGGTAGTTCGTCGGCGTGGCGTGTGCTTTCTAATGGGGTCAGTGCGTCGGAAGTATCGGAGAATGCGGGCGTCTGAATCGGTGAGGCGCCGTCATGTGTCAGTGTCGATGTGTCGAAGCGAACGGGTACTGCGGACCTCGGAACCGTCGAAGCGTCGTTATGTCGAGGGAGTGTCGCTGTGTCGGAGTGAATGGTGACCGCGGACTTCGGAACCCGCGAGGCGTCGGCATGTCGTGCCCGCGGCGATGGGGGGTCCCCCTCAGAACGACGTCCAGCGAGCCCACCCCCTAAGGTCGCTGGTTGCAGTTTTCCCGCCGTGGGCTGGGCGACCGGCCTTGCGCCGCCCGGGAAAAACTCGCGGTAGAAGGTGAAGGACGACTCCCGGGCGATGGGGATCGAGCCCGCTGGCGACGAGACTGTTGCCAACGTTGGTCTTCAAGAAAATCCGCGACGGCCCTGGGTCGTTCGCCATAGCGGGGTCGAGGAGAATCGGGGGGAAACCCTTCGAGGCCCAGACGGCGGTAGGGGCAGTGCCGATACAGGTGACCTGGTTCCCCGCAGTGAAAGCATAGGGGGCGTCTGTCGGATGTGCGCCACACGTCGGCTTTGCGCGCGGACGGTCGGGGAGCTTCCACGTACTGCAGCACGGGTGCAGGCGGCCCCGGCACTTCAGCAGGAGCCGGAACGAAGGACGCCGGTGCTGGAGCAGGGGACTGCAGGACTTCGGCGTAGGTGAGACGACGGTCAGGCGCGAAAGGAGGAGGGGATGGACGAGCCTCACCGGCAGGTAAGGACGGCCGGAGCACTTGCTGCACCTCCTCGCGGACAAAGGTCGCCATGGAGCTTTGAGCTGTGGTAGGGGCCCCGTACAGCTGCCGGATTTCTTCGTGCACAATCGACCGTATGAGATCGCGTATCCGGGAGGCATCGGTGCCGTGGAACGGTAACTCGCTGGAAACGGAGGCGGCGGGTACGGGTCGATCGTACGCGGATGCTCTTTGCTGAAGAACCCTCTCGATCGTGGAAGACTCAGTGAGGAACTCGGCGACAGTCTTCGGAGGGCTGCGGACAAGGCCGGCAAAAAGTTGCTCCTTGACGCCACGCATGAGATGGCGCAGTTTTTTGTCCTCGGGCATTGCAGGGTCCGCGCGTCTGAAAAGGCGCGTCATGTCCTCGACATACGCTGCAACATTTTCATTGGGCAGCTGAACGCGAGATTGCAGAGCGCGTTCTGCCCGTTCGCGACGATCCGAGCTGCCGTATGTGTCTAGGAGCCGACGCCGGAACTCACTCCAAGAGACCAGCTGATCTTCGCGGTTCTCGAACCAAATCCGAGCGCCGTCCTCCAGGCTAAAGTAGACGTTCCGGAGCTGGGCGGCGTCATCCCACTGGTTGAATGCGGCAACGCGCTCGTAGTGCTGCAACCAGTCTTCCACGTCTTCAAAGATGTCGCCGTGGAAGGACTTCGGGATGCGGGGGGTTCTGGAGCGTGAAGTAGGGTGTCGACGCCCCAGGCATTGGGATGCTCAAGGCAGGTTGCTCCGTGGACATACCGGATGGAACAGGCTCGGGGGGTAAGCCTCGAATCCGGCGGCGAGTACGGTGAACAGGCGTCGTGACGGGAATTGGACTGGAGCTCCGACTAACGGTTGGGGTACGGGACATGAGGAATGCCAGGTGGCGTTCGTGGCGCTCGGAAAGAAGACGACGCTCGTGGTGCTCTCGTTTTGAAAAGACGTTGAAGTTCGCCGTCTCGCCAACTGAAGGACGTGCTGCCGAGCCCTGCCTTCTAACAGGTCCTCTCTTGTCACCAACACCGTGACAATATATATATATATATATATATATATATATATATATATATATATATATATATATATATATATATATATATATATATATATATATATATATTAGCAGACAGGTTAAAGGAAATGAGGGGCCCGTTTGATAAATTTATGAAGGGAGCCAACAGTCACCGAAACCAAGGTGCATAGGGGAACGTTAATTTTTTTTTTATTATTATTAATGTGTTATGCTTATCAGTAGGATAATAATACTTAGATTAATAAATCGCTTAAAGAAAATTCCTTATAAAGCAGCAGAAAAAACAACCATGCCGCCGGTGGGATCCGAACCCACGACCTCCGAATATCGCGTCCGGTGCTCTTACCAACTGAGCTACGGCGACGGCTGTCCAATCTGCTGCTCTCGTGGGTATTTATGTTTACTGGGTGTAAGCGAGCCTTGAGAGTGTTCACCAGCGCCACCCTCGACCATAGCGGCGGACGTAGCACGTCCTGTAATACCGCGAGCGTGACGTAGAACGTCATATAACGGTGAGGGCGGAAACTGTGCGAGAGCCCTCTTATGCTACCTATGGCTGTTGGCTCCCTTCATAAATTTATCAAACGGGCCCCTCATTTCCTTTAACCTGTCTGCTAATAGCTTAACGAGGGTCTCGGTTCTGGCAGTCTTGATGCCATAGGTAGCATAAGAGGGCTCTCGCACAGTTTCCGCCCTCACCGTTATATGACGTTCTACGTCACGCTCGCGGTATTACAGGACGTGCTACGTCCGCCGCTATGGTCGAGGGTGGCGCTGGTGAACACTCTCAAGGCTCGCTTACACCCAGTAAACATAGATACCCACGAGAGCAGCAGATTGGACAGCCGTCGCCGTAGCTCAGTTGGTAAGAGCACCGGACGCGATATTCGGAGGTCGTGGGTTCGGATCCCACCGGCGGCATGGTTGTTTTTTCTGCTGCTTTATAAGGAATTTTCTTTAAGCGATTTATTAATCTAAGTATTATTATCCTACTGATAAGCATAACACATTAATAATAAAAAATAAAAAGAAATTAACGTTCCCCTATGCACCTTGGTTTCGGTGACTGTTGGCTCCCTTCATATATATATATATATATATATATATATATATATATATATATATATATATATATATATATATATATATATATATAAGACTGTCCATCAACACTGGTATTGCTATGCCACAAAAACCATACTTTTACCCCTAAAACCATATTTTCCAAAATTTTGAAGGGGTTCGCAGGGGCACACGAACGAACGGAAACAGACTTATTTACGACGTTTCGGCCGGGGCTCAGCCGAAACGTCGGAAATAAATCTGTTTCCGTTCGTGTGGCCCTGCGAACTCCTTCAAAATTTTGGAAAATATGGTTTTTGGGGTAAAAATATGGTTTTTATGGCATAGCATTACCAGTGTTGACGGACACAAGAAAACCAGTGAATCTCAAATGTAGACTCAAATCAAGAGAGGCTCAAGGATCATTTTTGCTGTTTGCGAATTCTTCAAGTTACATTAGAGAAAACGAAGTATGAGGCGTACGAATACATTACAAACACAACGATAGCAATAAAGGCATCAAATTAAGATAGATACTAAGTAGTGATATTGTTTCTCTTTTGTAAGTAAAGTGGAAGATGATAGCTAATTTTCTCTATTTTAATTTCTGCGGACAATTATTTTAAGAAAAAAAACTAGAGAGAACATTTAAGCTACGCCTTAGGAGTACGACCCGACAGCGACAATAGGTCCCTTCAGCGGCCTGGGGTCCTCTTTGCGTATAACTTCGCCTAGGATCTGCCTACATGTCCTTATGTGCGGAATGTGTCATTGTCTATTTTGCATTCATAGATCCTGGTTGTAGCTCGTAGTTTACAGGGTTGAGCGTCCCAAAGCTACTCAGCGTATGAAGGACGCCGTAGCGGAGGGTTTCAGAAAATTTCGACCACCTTGGGTTCTTTAATTTGCGCTAACATAGCACAGTATACGCGCCTCTAGCATTTCGCCTCCATCAAAATGCTACCGCCGCATGTGTTTTTTGTGTCAGCAGCCGATCATCATAACCACTGAGCCCAAGCGGCGGTTCATTCACAGATTGCTAGGAATCCTCATGCCGCTACTTGCGCAGTGGTGCAGTGGTGCAGCGGTTAAGCGCCGGGCCACTGCCCCGGTAAGTGGCTGTTTCAAGCACGCCCACCAGCTGGGCTTGTGAGACCCTAGGTTTCTCTTTCCGAGCAACCTCTCACGAGCAGTCAGTAATAATCAACTTTGCGCCAAACCGAAAACTCTTCATTACCCGCCGCGGTGGCCTTCATCGCCAACGATCGCCGCGGCCAGTGGCCGGGAATTTTCATTTCAGTCAATGGGCGTGGATCTAGACGCTCCAGCGCACGGCAGATCGACTGCCTTTCGGCACTGTAGGCAGGGAAGTCACAAAAAAAAGCTATAGTCTCGTCATGCCCGCAGATGGCACGCGAGGGGCTATTAGCTATACCGATTAAGAACGAGTAATGGTTGGTGAAAGCTACACCAAGCCACAAGCGACACAGCAAACTTTCTTCACGCCGTGGCAGGCTGGATGGAAGCCGGAACTTCAGAACTGGGTCCAAGGATTTTAAACGTGAATTGGCGAGTAATCTCATTAGCGATTGGAAAGTATTTCCGGCTCGTGCTACAACCCATGTTGGCCAGTAATCGGCTCTCTTCTTTCACAGCAGGGTGGAAGATAGGCGCGAACTCGGGTTGCCGATACGACTGATAAACACCGCATCGATTCGGCTAATCCAGTAACCTAGAACATAAACTGTGGAGTAAGAATGGGGCTTGATGAAAGGCCTTAGCCGTAGGCGCCGTGTCGATATCGAATGACGCTCTCAGATTCGGTGCTCGTTCGAATATCACTGAAGCTGAACGGACTTGGGGCTTTTATATTTTGTGAATGGCGGTTCACCTTTTATGAGTATTGCTCCTTTCCTCTAGCCTTTGGCAGCAGGAGGTCTCCGTTTCGTCTTCGGCTGATGCTCGACCATCGATGATGTAAGGCGCTTCAACGCACGTGTTCTTTTTTCCATTGCAGGCTGTGAACTAACCAAAATGCCGCACCCCATTTAAAACAAAGAAAAAAGTTAGCTTGCTTAGAATCACGTAGTCATTTGTACCTGAATAAACAGGACATTCAAGACCTACATGCAAGAAACGAAAACAAAGTGCGGGACTCAAAGGAAATTTTAAACACGATCTTCTGGCTTGTTCTCCGACCATTTTAGCGTTTACCGAAGAAATTTGTAAAATGGCACCGCACCTTCAACGTGCTATATTTGCTCCGACGGCAGAACACAACCCAGGCTAAGCTTGAGAAAAAAAAAGAAAATTGGTTGTTGGGGAAAGAAAATTGCACAGTACCTGGCTCACATTTCGGCGGACACCTGAACCGCGCCGTAAGGGAAGGGATAAAGGAGGGTCTGAGAGAAGAAATGAAAAAAGAGGTGCCGCAGTGAAGGGCTCCGGAATAATTTCGACCGCCTGGGGTTTTTAAACATGCACTGACATCGCACAGCACTCGGTCGACTTAGTATTTCGCCTCCATCGAAACGCGGGGTGGCGCGGTCGGGTTTGCACCCGGGTACTTCAGACCAGTAGCCGAGCGCCATAGCCACTGAGCCACCGCGGCGGGTCTAAGCTTGAGTGCAGCTATTGATTTCACGAGGAGCAATCTCAAGTTCTTGTTTTCAAACACCTGGCCCTTTCCGGCATATCTTAGCGCTCGCCAAATAGGGCTATTTTATTTGTAAGCTCTCCCTATGATAAGAAAAATGCCGGTACATCATAGAAGAAAAATACGGCCAACTATGTATCTGCACCGTTGAAAAATGTCGAACACAACACATCGCTTGAGCTCACGCTAAGTATCTCTCGGCGTCCATCTTGGTAAGCGGTCACATTTTGTGCGGTAGTTTTGCTGGAATTTAAAACCGAATTGGACATTTCTTGATGCAGTTTAGCAGGCTTGGCTTTCTTTGTTTTATTTGCTCTGTCCACAGACTTGAAGCTGTGGCAATCTTTGGAGAGGAAGACGTGGAAGTCAAAAGGAGCTTTTATAATAGGGAGACCCTATCGGTTACGAGCATAGGGGGAATAGCTGGGCGCCAGTGCACACGTGCAGGACAATAATTTGTGTGGCACTTTATAGAGCTTTAATATTGCGGACTTTGCGTGATTGCGCGCTTAGCGGAATGGCGGTTACAGAGTGAGAACGCGCATGACGGTACGGGTGCTACGCTATTCCCTTATGCCCCTCACCGCTAGGCACACCCTATTATAAATGTTTCTAAAATTTTAGTGTTGAATAGTCCGTTATATGGAGCGCATTTTTTATTATTGAGGAAGCTTCGATAAACATAACAGCCGCTTTCATAAATGGTTTTGTGGCCGAGTTGAGAAGGACTACCAGCATTGTGCCTTTTTCTGGCCCAGTTTGAACCAACTGGTGCAAGAACGTGGGAAATGAACCGATTTTATTCGATTTCGATTGCCGAGAAAATGGAAGAAGGTTCAGAATGAGGAATATGCGTTTAATTTTCGTCGTTTGGTCACTCTAGTATAATGATAAATATATAACAGGAGAAACTGGCCCAGATAGTTAGAAAATAAGTTACTGGTGAAGAAATAAAGACTTATTGTAGTTATATCTCTGGTTTAGAGAGAAAAAATGGCAGATGATATAGAGATGAGAAAATACTAAATCACCTAGGTAAACTGAATTTAACAACAATATCTATGAAACGGTCATGAAAAGGGTGGGTATAAATATTTTTTACTGACTGCACGACTAATAAAATAATCTAAACAGATTTGGGCACAGCTCTCAGTAAGTAAAAAAAAAAGCAGATAAACGAGGGCAAAACAAAAAAGCAATAATATGTAAAAGTAAGCGTGACCTAATTTTAGTTTTGACATAGTAATCTCTTTCGCGTGAGGATGGCTGCCTACTGAACCGAAAACTTGAAATTTCATTATGCCATGCCTTAATATGACTGATATGCACGCTGTTTGTTCAGTAAAAAGTAACATTTTTAAAATGTCCATTTAATGAGCCTAAACTAAAAAAACTGCTTTCAGATCGAGCAAATTATTAAACTCGTGTCGAAGTTTTCCGCAGGCTCAAATTCTATTAAGCGCATCGGTCTGCGATAGGGTATAAGGCAAGCGAATGAGCAGTATCTTAAGCTGTGACCTCTGGCCTACTCTTTTGTCATTCGAAAAGCCAGTGCGTAAAGCCATCTGTTCAATTTGAACTTGTGCTTTGTCCTCGCTTGAACGACTCCTTCCACTACGGAGGCCGGCTTTAGACAGTCTCGCCGCGGGCGCTCAGTCAGTCTTTCCGAAGTCTTCCGAGAGAGCACCTCCCAGAGAGAGAGAGAGAGAGGCCGCCACAGTGTCATCTACTTGAGTGCGCTGGAAGTTAATAGAAGTTAACGTTGTTTGCGCCTTAATGACGTGCCTCGGCAGGCGGACTTCCGAGAACCTTTTCAGCACTTCGCTCGCAAACACTGCGAAGTGCCGCCTTTCTTTGAAGAAGCTACGCTCGCGCAGGCATTTCCGTGCCAACAAAGGAGCCCCCGTCCGGTGGATTCATCCGCTTCATCGGTTGCGTTGGCATTCGCAGCTGCCACCGCCTCTGCGTAGTTGAATACAGCATTGACCTGCATCGTTAGGATCACCTTGTGAAGCTTTGAACTACTGCGGGGAGCGTCTCCAAGTTTCAGAAAGCGGCCATTGTTTGTTTGCCCCGAATGCGCCCTGTCGACGAATTTGAAAGGAGGCCGCCATCAATTCTTGGTGTCTTCGTTCGTTTTGCGTAATATTTTCTACACATAGCAAATATAGTTTCATGTTTCTTTGTGTTCTTCGAGGCTATAGTTGGCTCCGTCCTGCCGGAGCCTCTGTCGCGTCTCTGGGTATTGCGCTAAGAAAGAAACATGTTGCGAAAACTGGCATGTATGCCCCACGAGTTCTAACCAAGATGTCAAAAAAAAAAATGTCTCCCTTGTTATTGCCACTGCCTAAAACATTAATTAAAAGTTGTCGACTCTATCGTAGGAGGCTTCAAAGAATTAGTTTATCTGGAATAGTGAAACGGCTTACGGGCATAACTGTAGGTGGTAAGCAGTCGTCTCCCGAAACTCAAACAAAGAACTCCTTCCGCAGGCTGTCTTACATAAAGAAGGTACTCGGGCTTCACTTTGCGCGAAGCCATACTCGAACACCGCCTCGCAATGAAATCCTACAGATACGCATTTAGTTTACTGTCTGGGCCGGGAAGCGATAGTGTTGTGAGGTTTCTCCTGCGTAGGCGGTTGAATAAACACTTTCTACACTCTTCACAAGAAAGAGGAGGATTGCGGAGAGAAATGTTTTTGCTGACCGCACCTATTTTTTGCCTTGTTGTTAGTTCTAGTTAGTTAATTGATAACAACGCTAGTTAGTCTCGTAGTGAGTGTCTCTCGTGTCAGTTTATTTCCCGTGCTCGGAAGTCAAACTTACCGTAAAGGACTACAGACACAATTTTTTTCTTGCATGTTTTATAGTTTCAAATGATGCGTTAAGCATGAGTATAAATGGATCACTGCGTGATATTGGCCGAAGACCGCTAAATAACTTAAATTGAATTTCTGCTTCACGCTGTTTCGGTTTCATCAACCGAACGATGGCTGCGACTTGGAGTTGGAGTTTAGGTGGCGTAAGGCACGAAGAAAATGGGATATAACTGCTGATACATCGTTTGTTGTCATGCTGGTTTAAGTGTTGTAGCGTATTAAAACTATGGATCAACGTTTAAGTAGCGGTTCACCTCTTCCTGATCAATATATCATCTCTTCAGTTAGGATGAATCCGGCGCGTTAGCTTTTCTCAGCTTTTTCTCAATTTCGCGCCGCCGGCGTTGGCGCAGTCAGTAGCGCAGAGCTTGGAAGTGCGCCAAGATGCTGCGCGCCAGTAACTGCATGGCGTGTTTACGTTTTGACGGGAGCACCGGCGGAAGTTGCTTGATTGGCGAATTTGGAAGCACAAGGCGCTGCTGTGGCCAGCGGCGCCAGTGTATATATGATAAGAGTGTGCTGAAGCGGCCTGGTGCATAAAGCTGCACTTGTGGGAGTATGTGCACTCGAGCATCAGAGAGGAGCCGAGGTTGTTTAAACCATAGCACAGTAAAAATTTATTGCTCTCACACCACAGCTAACGCTCGAACATTCGTGTCGCACACCCGTCATCATCCTGTGAGTTTTCTTGCTTTGCTACAGCTTTTATTCTACAGGTGTTTAGAGATGATTACGCGCTTAACTATGGTGTAGCAAATACAACAAACACGGATCTCGCTACTGGAACTGCTATTACTGCAGAACTTATCCGTTGGTTCCACATTTAATCCCAAGTCAAATACTAAATCTGCTTCATTGCATCTACGAGCGAACCTTTTGCAGATACGACTATACTCCATCACTTATTTGTTCACCTTTTTGATCAGAAAAGCAGAAAGAGCATGGACGTCAATTTTTCCACCGTAAGGTCAACTTTATAAACAACTTTAGAAAACAAAATTTGTATGACACTGTTCACGTTCATGGAATTGTCGTTTTACTGAAGGAAAAGGTAGTTGCTAGAAGTAAACATGGGAAAATGTTCCTGCGGAATGCCCCTGCAGGCACAGATTTGTGAGCCTTTCGTTTTTTTTTTGATGACTGCTTGCTGCACATGGTGCCTTGCTTTCGAAGCATGCGCAGAAGTTCAGCAGAAAATAACCTATAAAAATACCGAAATTTGGAAAGATAAGTCACCAGGAAAGTAGCTCTAGTCTTTCTGTGAGATCCTCCTCAATGCTCATACGAAAATCTTAGCATGATAAAAGATACAAAAAAGAACTGAAAACAACATTAAAGCGCCGTGAACTAGCAATTTGAATTGCCTGCAAGAATGCGCAGGAGCGGCCTCTACTAACGCAGGTCCAAAACACTGTTGAAGCCACCAAAAGCAGAACTCAACGTCATGGCTTGCTTTTTGTGCGTAGACAATCCCAGTGAACCTCAGAAGCAGCAGCATCAGCAGCTTTGGGGAACAATCTCTCTGTGGCTAATAAGTTTTTTCACGTCAACGACCGCCTGGCCACGGGCCTTTTTACCTTTAGAGCAGCCGCTGGGGGAACTAACCGCTCCGCCGAGGCTACGAGCGTAGCGAAGCTGACGCCGAGCCGGGCACATTGCGTAACTGGATATCTACGTGCTTCTCTGCTGCTCTGAATTTGATTTCTCTTCTTCATTTACCGTCAATGTTTGTTCTTGCACTGGGGCACTAGAAATGACACTCCTAACGAATGCCAGGTTAGAAGAAGAGCTGACTGAGAACAGTACTTGGGCTGCGAGGAAGATTTCCCCAGTAAACAATGCTTCGCCTCCCTTGCCTCCTCCCGCCTCCATTCCTTGAGGTGAGAAAAAATATATAAAAGAAAGACCTTGTGGCGGATACCAGGCACAAGATACGTTATCTTCCTTCTTTTGTTTTGTAGTTCGGTAGCAGTTGGGCCACATCAAATATGCAGCATCAAAAAAACATCAGCATAATAGTTTCGTGCTCCGAGTGTGCGCTATGTATTGTCTTTTTTTGTACAAAGAGGCAGTCAGGGTGTAAACAACCACGCACATAGCTGTGGTTTCATCAGAACGTTGCATCAGACCGTTACAAGGAGGCGGTATTTGGGTTTCGGCGTGCTGAGGCTGCACGCTGGTTACGAGAGACATCGAAGCGTGGAGGACTGTGAAATGAATTGGACTACAATTTGACTACATGCAGAACATACTATTGCATCTCACGGCAGACGGGTGTCTTAGCATTTTATCTCAATCAAACTGCGGCCGGTGGAATTATCTTGCGTTCCCTATAGGAACCGAACGCGGCATTTTTATACTGGCTTTACGCACTGACACTTTTGGTCTTCCAGCTGCCAAGGCAGCATTTCAGAAGAATAAAGCCTGTGTCGAGGCTCACGCCATGAAAAAAAGGCCGCTAGATGTTCTGCATTTTCCAGAACATTAAACTATCCTATTATCGGTTCTACATGTCTGAACTCTTGAACGTGCGTATTGGAGAAATCCAATTAGGCGACGTATTGGCAGGAATATATATGGAAGGCTGAACTTATTTCTGCTAATTTAGTTTCGTTTGTTGTAAATATCAGCGGAGAAACCTGGGAAAGAAACATCCTTGCTTAGTTCACGATATTCTCGATTCTCAATAAAAAAACAAAACAAAACGCGTACGTATCTCCCAGGAGCTGAGCGAGGCAGGTTCGTTGTCAGGCCGGCTATTTTAATGGAAGCCTGCATGACAACGGACGGGCGGCCCTTGCGAGGGTTACGCTGTCACTGATCGGGCCCCGTGTAATGAGGAATTCAGGGCTGTCCACTGTTCTTCGGCGAACCGGCTCGGCTGTCCCATTCTCCGAAGCCCCCGTGGCAGAATTAATCTAGCCGGAAGGCACGTTCTTTGACGCACGTTCTACGCTTGGAATTTAGGGCGATATTGTCGCAGCTTGGGATTAAGCAGCGGTGCGTGGCGGCATCAAGAATGCGGGGCTTCCACCGAGCCCGCTCTCACAGGAAAACGACGGGCCTGCACGCGTAGGCGTACGAGGCTGGCACTTACAGGGGTTGTCACGTCGTACTGTTCACCTAAACACTATTCCGTTTTTTTAACGCAGCCTTTATAGTTACAGAAAACTGTGTTTTGTGCACAGGGCAAACTTCCGCGAAAAACTGGCTTTGTTCTTTGTGTCGCTTACGTTCTAGGCACATTTTCGAAAGGCCTAGGTAGTATCGATCAAAACTGCTATTTATAAAGAATGCATGTGCAAGGAAACCGCCATAATGCTGAGGAGGTCTTGATTATTTAATAAAGCTTTATTACGGGCTGCTGTTGTGCATTGTTTATTGCTGTTTATTTTTACCACCGTTTATTTCACACTGTTGAAATCCATCTGACAGGAAACGAAAGGAAAGGGCACGGAGGGTGTTGTTTCTGTTCTCACGGGAATATGCCCATTGGAATGCAGAAATTTAGGTGCGAAAAAAATAGCAAGAACAAATTTTGTCCTGAATTTACTCTCTAAACACAACGTACAAAATGTCACTTCTCTGGCAGCAGAGAATCGCCTGTCATGTTGCCTATGAATGTTTTCAACGCCTGCTGTCGCCCTTGCACGTCCCGCCGAAACAGCTCAAGAGATAATGCGAAGTACAGGTGCCGACAGCGCATGACAGTCGACGAAAATGCTACATGCCTAGAGCCAAAGCGGCTTCCCACAGGTGTCCGCAGTGGCTCCTTTGCAGCTTTAAAATAAGCGGCGAAGAAAAACAGCGGATCCTACCTTTTAATCTAGAATCAAGGTTACTAGTTCTTTTGCTTTCTGTATGAAAGCGTAGGGACCGCGTGGCAATTAGAAATTCTAATCATACGAAGTATTTCGGAAAGATTCTTAAATGAGCAATTACAATAAACCTCAAACGTTAAGGTACTGCTCGTGCTTGTTGCTTGCGGCGAAAAAAAATATCATAGCACAAGCATCCACTCTTGAACTTTACCGTAGCTTTGGGCCGAAAGCCGTGCTAGGTCAACTTTTAAAATTTTGCGTCGGGAGCAGCGTTGTGTCGATGCACCATTTCTTATGGTTAGAGATGGGCACAGAACTTGACTCTGAAGTCAAGTTTGCAGCCTTTTTTTAAAGACTTCAATTGCTCATTGTCCAACCCTACAGGAAGAGAGCATGCGTGCTTTTTCACCGCTCGTGCATTCTAAGCGCTTCCAGCATGTGCAGCAAGTGGAATTTCTCACATTGCTTTTAACATATGTGAAAAAAATATTAGAACAACCGGATTCGCTTGACTATAAAAGTGTTTTTTTTGTGCGGGTACAGTAATGAAAGGCGCCCAAAACGCTAACAGTGCAACGAACTCTTGGTTTGTGAAGAATAGAAGCAATGTAAAGCAGTGATATCCAGTTTTTCATTTCTCATATTACTGAACGTAATACATTCACTATAAAAGAGTTCGATGTTGGGCTAGTTGGATTTGTGACAAATTATATATATATTTAGCTCAACCAGGACAGAGACACTCGCGTTTGTCTCTGTTCTTTGTGTCCCTGTCCTGGCTGCGCTAAAAATATGTATAATTTGATACCTTTACTAAGCGACTAGCCGCGATGTCTCAGTGAGTGTGACGCTTCGCCTCCCAACTCAGGGTTGCTTTCTGTTACCCCGACCGCGGTGGGTGCATTCCAGTAAAAACGAAATGCACGGAACGCTCGTGTGGTGCGCAGTGTAACAGTAGGACAGCACGCCAGGGGTCAAAATTATTACGGAGTACCTTACTACGGCGTCCCTCAGAGCCAACCTGCAGATTCAAGACGTTAATACCCACATTATATTTCATCATTACCGTCTTTCATCATCACATTTAATCTATCATTTTCAAATGTCTTAGGAAAGGCAGCTTTTTGTCCACTTGATCGGTTACGCATGCATTTCAGCCGCAGCAGTCAGTACGTGTATACGATCTTGAACTGCTAACTGCGACAAGCTTAAGAGGTTATGATGATATGTTCTCAGTCTTAACGGCACTTAAGAGATGTATTGACAGCTTTTCTTCGTTGTCATTATCGCACTGTTGCATGGGACATGACACTGACCGCATTTTCGCTGGCGCGTTATCTTCAATGGCCGCGCCTTAGGCCACACTTAATTCTCAGTGAAAACGCGTGTACGCTGTGCGCACTGGTGTCGTGTGCTCTCGGTGTCCCTCGCAGGTCGCTTACACCAGAGAATATCACTCAGCAATGTCACTGCTGCCTTATTTATTTCACAGATGACGAGGAGACACCACCGAAATTAAAAAAAACTTTTTTTTTCGCAAAAAAGAAAGACTGTGAAAGGAGCGGATGTGCACCGTATCGCGAACTGAGCACGGAATGCTCACTTAGTCGGTATCTGAACGGAGACAGCAGTGATGGCCGCATATTTCGCTCATCTGCTTTACACGTCGGTTAAATCTGCCTGATGAAAACTTTGCGTTTTTGTCAGAATGTGGTTATCGCTATGAAAATTTGGCCAGTAAGGGTAACTAATATCCAAATGCGTAGTGCATTCTTTGTCAGTTTCAAAATATCTTGATGTGGTAAGCTTTGCTAAATAACTGCAAAAGAAGCTACACAAACTGGGCACACGAAACCTTGCCTCTTGGTGCATTCTTAGCAGTGAATAAACACGAATAGTCTTAATAATCAATGGGATATAATGAAATTTGAAAATATAGCTAAGGCGTTCATATTTTTGCATGGTAAATTCAATGAGTGTTTCGACTTTTGATACACGATCTTTTCTATTAAAGGCCTGAATTCTCACTCAAGTAGTGTTAGCGCACATAACCTGTATTATATATAAGGACCATTATGGCACAACTTCTTCACAATAACTTTGCTTGTTTCTACGTTTCGCAAAACTAAAGTTGCATATAAATGAAATGGAGGAGAAACAAGAGATTTTCAAGAAGTATATAAAGAAAAGGCAAAACTTTGGCACACGAGTAATGAGTTCGCTGAAGGAAATAATTTATGAATCATGAATAGATTCTTCCTGAAACGGGAGAGCCGGAAGTTAGACCAAAACAGAAATAAAGTTCATATTGTGCGCGCATCCTGGCACACTGCAGGATGTAGAACTGCTTGACAAGATGAGATGTAGTGGCCATAGGATGGTGAGGGCTCGATGCAGCCTACATTTGAGTAGACAATGGAAGAAACTAGTAAGAAAGAATCCCGTCAAGGATCTAGCGGTACAAGGAAAAGTAAGGGAATGTAGCATCTCGCCGCAGGGGAGATAATCCGCTTTAACGGGGGACGATGATTTTAGGACTGAGGAGGTTAATGATCTCACAGATGCCATTATGGAGTGCACAACTGGTATCTAGATTAGATACTAGCAGGGTATCTCAGGAGACTTAAGACGTTAATGACGGTTTATTTTTGTAAGCTTTTCTGCGCTCACATTCCCACCGTGCTCACACCGCACCACGTGACCAACCACGCGACGGGTCACGTGACCAACCGCGTGACGAACCACGTGACAACAACAAGCCAGACAACAAGACTAACAGGGACTTGCAATCGAGATTAACCAAGGCTAACCAATTTATGCCTTAGCTTTCGCTACGTATATCCTGGCGTAGCCGAGCTAAGCCACTGCCAATTTTTACTGTCGCAAGAGAATTTTTACCAAAAAAGCGCCCTGGGACAAGGTATGTTTCTTTGCTCAAAGCGGGTTCAAAGACCCAATTTCCATGAACTGCATCCCTGTGAAGCCGGACACTAGGCCAGAGCAAAACTGGTACCCATTGCAACAGCAGTGCATTGAATCCCGCACCTCTCGCATGAGAAGTGGATGCTCAAAACACTTGGCCGCCTCCTGGGTCGAAAGGCCTGACTAAGAAATGGCAAAGTATGAATGCCTCTAATAAATCCTTAGAAAGCATAGAGCTGTCCGAACTGTCAAAGCGAATCAATGAGCGTAAAGGTAACGATATCAAGGCAGTATGATATGGCGAAGGTCTAGCAGGCTTTAAAGAAGCAAGCCATCCTAAAAGCGGTCAAGAGGAAATTGCTCATTGAGAAAAATCAGATGTGCGCCTTTATAGACAAGGAGGGCAATACTATTACGGGTATGGAGATAAGAGCCAATAGCTCAAAAATTCAAGAGAGTTCTTTAGAGTACCCGAAATACTTAGGATGCTAGGGAGGAAGCCAGTGGTTTGGAAGAGTTGTACATGAAGTCTTTAATGAAAGAAGAAATGATAAAAGCTTTACAAGCAATGCAAAGGAGGACAGCAGCCGGTGGGGATCAGGTAATCGCAGATTTGCTAAAGTACGATGACGACGTTGTCCTCGAGAGACTTGCTACCCGGCATGCAAAATGCCTCATGATCCCTAGCTTAATAAAATCTTGGAAGAACGATAAGATCATATTCATTCACAAGAAACGGGACGCCAAGGACTAAATATTACAGACCGATCAGCTTACTGCGTGTTGTATACAAGGTATTTACTGCAGTAACCGCTAATCGAATTAGATAAACCTTAGACTTCAGTGAACCAAGCAACAAGGCTAACTCTCGCAAAGTGTTCTCGACAGTGGACCATATTCACAGCATCAACCAGGTCGTAGAGAAAAGCGCTGAAAATAGCATCTTTTATATGTAGCCTTCATAGATGAAAAAGGGAAAAGGTGGCTGACTCAGTAAAAATCAACACTCATGCAGGCATAGCGTAAACGAGGTGCAGAAGAGGCGTATGTAAAGGTTCTGGTAAATGTCTGCAACGGTTGCACAGTAATAGTAGTCATTCAAAAAAAGTGGTAGAATACCGATAAGGAAAGGTGTCAGGCTAGAAGCGCGAGGAAATAGTGTTTTTTTTTTCACAACATTATTAAAACTGAGCTCAAGAGGATTACAGGAAGCTCGGTGCAAACGTAACGTACGCTGATGACCTGGTGCACTTACTACGGAGCGAAATTGGAACTGCCTGCTGCATTGTATATTGGCATACACTTTCTTTGGCGTCATCGCTCTCAGGAATAACAACTACGCAGTTGGCAATGACTATCCTTTTATTTCAAGTGCCGAAGGACGAGAATAAGCTTGACGAGGTAGGTTAGCTCAAACAGTCTGAATTGGGCGCCATAAGTATTGCAACACTTCATCGGTAGACGTTGCGTTTGCTCCGGCCTTACGGCGCATCTAATGTCCAGCGCGTCTCAATTTTGTGCAGAAAAAGATGTTGAACTCCCTCGCGTTCTGAGCTTTAGAGTGACCTCTTCTTCGTTTCAAAAAATTATATGCCATCGTCCTGTCCTCGCCTTCGAACATTCCCTTTTGCGCTAACTACCACATTGGGCTAACATTATTTTATTTAGTAAACTTGGAAGTGGCCAGAAGGTAGCTCCGTAATGAGTATCATGTTTAGAGTAACTGACAGCCGCCGCTGCTGACAGCTTGTACCCGAAGGTATTTTCTTACTTGAAACTCAATTCTTCTAGGAATTCTTGTCACCAATTTTGCGCTGCTCTGAGAAATTGAAAGGGCTGTCACATAACCAGGAAATTTTTTCCTCGGAGTTATAAAGGACACTTACTTTAGACAAATCAGTAAATAGCCGCAATGTTTATAGAAAAGATCAGAGATGTCCGAATGCAAGCCTGCGTTCGTTTGGCATGGAATGACCCATCCTTGTAGATGGTGCCACGGAAACAAGCACATATTTCTTTTTGGAAGGAGCGCCGGTGGATTCAATGACTGTCGAAAAAAAAGCGAATGAATGCGGCGACAAAATATACGTTTCAAGAAAACAAAATGAGGAGAAAGAACGCAACTACTAGTGAAGAGAACAGAATTTTAAAAGCACGCTGTCGAGTAGAATTTAACCAGCAGAAGGTGCCGACCAGCGGTGATCGCCTTTGAGGGCACAGAAAAGCAAGTGCGTAAGGCTGCACACCAAAAATAAGAGAACGCAAGTTGCCTTGCTTCATGCGACCGAAGCAATAATGAGTGGAATACAAATTAAGAAAAAGGCTGGGATTTCACCATCGCTTACTGACGAACTTTTGTGCATAGCTATCAAAAGAATAATCAGCGATTTATAGGTGATGAAATGAAGGTATGAATGTGGGCGCACAGCGGCATGCATGCATGAAGCTATCGCTGGGAGGCATTCTGTCGGACAGTCTGTTTACTTACTACATTCTAGAATTGTTTTTTTGCACTTGAGAGTTTTGAAGAACACATATATTGGAGTGCTTGATCTCACTTATTGATCCCTTCTGTAGGATCGGCAACCGCAGCACCCTTACAAGAATGAACCTGCTTTCCTCTGCCTTCTGCATGACTGGAGTTCACGATCGTTCGCTGGAGGGGCCGGAAACTTTGCTCAACATTTATATTTCGCGCTATTCGCTGTCTAGCTTGCTTGTCGTCGCTTGCACGGAAAGCCGTGGCACTTCGATCCGCCCAAGGATCTAGCCGAAATGCAGGCTATGTAAATATGCGAGCAGGCAAGCGTACTTGGGATCTGGCTCTGGCGCAAAAAAAAAGTGAAAAGTGCGGACGACAGCAGGCCGCAACGCCAAAAGTATGGTTCGGGGTGTTTGGCACGTAAGAGCTGCTCTCGGCTCCGAGGAGCTGGGAGGCAGCAAAGCGAGCAGCGTCTCTTGGAAGTGAGACTCAGGCTGCAAGAGATCGGGAAAAAAGCTGTAGAAAGGCGCAAAAACAGCTTCCACGCGTTTGCGGGGAGAGCATTTTTTTGCACGTCAGACCGAGGAGCCGACGTTTCCAGGTCGCGAGGAGCATCTAGGCGGAGAGCAAGCTCACTCGAGATGTTCCCTGCTGATAGCGCTTGCTTGCACGCGTCGGTTCGCGCTTTTTGAATGAAGAATGCCCCACCACCGCTTTCCCTTGTTGTCATGGTAAGTCTACTTACACGGGAATGGTTTAGTATAATAGTTTTGGCGGGAAATAGTTCTCATTCTGTAATGAAGCGAATGTTAAACTTCCTACGTGGAAGACTCTGAAAGAAAAGTAGCATAAAATTGCAGCCATCGAAAAGCGTTATTTTTCAATATGTGCATGTGTGCTTGTATGCGTGTGAGGAAGAAAGCGCATAACAAACGGGCATATGGGAGGTTTTCATTAGGATAGAAGTAAATAAAAAAGCCAGCAGTCCTTGAAACCAAGGAAACGAGCAGAGGAAAGAGAAATGTCCTTTTAACGCGAC
>NC_135500.1:169116036-169173536 GCF_052857255.1 Amblyomma americanum | reverse complement strand
GCAACGTAGAGGAGCTCTACAGTATTAACGAGAGGGTAGCAGCTATAGTAATTAGGCTGAATAGGAGGTACAAGCTGAAAGTGGTGCAGGCCTACGCACCCACGTCCAGCCATGATGACCAGACCGTTGAAAGCTTCTATGAGGACGCAGAATCAGCAATGAATAAAGTAAAATCGCAGTACACTGTACTGATGGGCGACTTCAATGCGAAGGTGGGCAAGAAGCAGGCTGACGACCACGCGGTAGGTGACTATGGGATAGGCTCTAGAAATAGCAGGGGAGAGTTATTTGTCGAATTTGCGGATAAAAATAATTTACGGATCATGAATACCTTCTTCCGCAAACGAGAAAACAGGAAGTGGACCTGGAAGAGCCCCAATGGTGAGATTAAAAATGAAATTGACTTCATACTATGCGCTAATCCTGGCATCATTCAGGATGTGGCCGTCCTCGGAAGGGTGCGTTGCAGCGACCATAGAATGGTAAGGTCTAGAATTAGCTTAGACTTGAAGAGGGAACGGAAGAAGCTAGCGAAGAAGAAGACCATTAACGAGTTAGCCGTAAGAGGGAACGCACAGGAGTTTAGGATAGCGCTGCAAAACAGATACTCGGCTTTAACTGAGGAAGATGATCTTGATGTTCATTCATTGCACGATAACCTGACATCAATAATTACGGAATGCGCAGTAGAAGTTCGAAAAGATACCGGGAAGCTATCTCAGGTGACGAAAGATCTGATTAAGAAGCGCCAAAACATGAAGGCATCTAACACTACCGATAGAATAGAACTAACGGAGCTATCAAAGTTAATAAATAAGCGCAAGGTAGCCGACATAAGGAAGTTTAATATGGAGAGAATCGAGCATGCTATAAAGAACGGAGGTAGCCTAAAAACAGTGAAGAGGAAACTAGGCATAGGTAAAAACCAGATGTATGCATTAAGAGACAAGCAGGGCAATGTCATTAGCAATATGGATAAGATAGTTAACGTAGCCGAAGAGTTCTACACAGACCTGTACAGTAGCCAATGTAATCAGAGCGCTAATGAGAAAGACAGCAGTGCACAGCAATGCGTCATCCCGCCAGTAACGAAAGATGAAGTAAAGAAAGCCTTATAAGCAATGAAAAGGGGAAAAGCAGCTGGGGAGGATCAGGTAACAGCAGATCTGTTGAAGGATGGAGAGGACATCGTGCTAGAAAAAGTAGCCACCATGTATACGCAATGCCTTATGACCTCGACTGTACCAGAAGCTTGGAAGAATGCAAACATTATCTTAATTCATAAGAAGGAAGACGCCAAGGACTTGAAAAATTACAGGCCGATCAGCTTACTATGCGTTGCCTACAAAGTATTTACTAAGGTAATCGCTAATAGAGTCAGGGCAACGTTAGACTTTAATCAACCAAATGATCAGGCAGGCTTTCGTAAAGGATATTCCACAATAGATCATATTCACACTATCAATCAGGTGATAGAGAAATGCGCAGAATATAACCAACCTCTCTATATAGCTTTCATTGATTACGAGAAAGCATTCGACTCAGTGGAAACCTCAGCAGTCATACAGGCATTGCGTAATCAGGGGGTAGAAGAGCCTTATGTCAAAATACTGGAAGATATATATAGCAACTGCACAGCTACTATAGTCCTCCATAAAGTCAGCAATAAAATTCCAATAAGGAAGGGCGTCAGGCAAGGAGACACGATCTCGCCAGTGCTGTTCACCGCATGTTTGCAGGAGGTTTTTCGAGGCCTGAATTGGGAACAGTTGGGAATAAGAATAAATGGAGAATACCTAAATAATCTGCGATTTGCTGATGACATTGCCTTGCTGAGTCACTCAGGAGGTGAACTGCAAATCATGATCAACGAGTTAGACAGGCAGAGCAGATCGATGGGTCTAAAAATTAACATGCAGAAAACCAAGGTAATGATCAACAGCCTAGCAAGGGAACAACAGTTCACAATTGGCAGCGAGAGCCTAGAAATTGTGCCGGAATACGTCGACTTAGGGCAGGTAGTGACAGCTGATCCGGATCATGAGAGGGAGATAACTAGAAGGATAAGAATGGGGTGGAGCGCATATGGCAAGTTCTCGCAAATCATGAGGGGCAGTTTACCAATTTCCCTCAAGAGGAAAGTGTACAACAGCATAATCTTACCGGTACTCACCTACGGGGCAGAAACGTGGAGGCTAACGAAAAGAGTTCAGCTTAAGTTAAGGACAACGCAGCGAGCCATGGAAAGAAAAATGATAGGTGTAACGTTAAGAGATCGGAAGCGGGCAGAGTGGGTGAGGGAACAAACACGGGTTAATGACATCCTGGTCGAAATCAAGAGAAAGAAATGGGCTTGGGCAGGGCATGTAATGCGAACGCAAGATAACCGCTGGTCTTTAAGGGTAACGGAGTGGGTTCCAAGAGAAAGTAAGCGTCGCAGGGGGCGGCAGAAGGTTAGGTGGGCGGATGAGATTAAGAAGTTTGCAGGCAAAGGGTGGATGCAGCTGGCAAAGGATAGGGTTAATTGGAGAGACATGGGAGAGGCCTTTGTCCTGCAGTGGGTGTAGTAAGGCTGATGATGATGATGATGATGATGATGTTTATATCAAAAGCTGTCTCATGTAGAGGTGAGGATAATTTACATGCTCCCACCACTGCCTTCTTGGAGTAAATATTAAAACAATAACCTTCCAGTTCAGTGTTTTTATGTACATTTTTTTAAATTTCTAGGTGTTTTAGCGACAGTTAGGTTGTTACGCCACCAAATAGGACCTTTATATGTGAAAGTACCCATTTTGAATATTCGCTTTCACGTTTTTACGCTCAATGAGCCTTTCCACACGTCGAACTCTTCGCTGCAGAAAATTTAAACTGAAACGGACAGCCCCATACGTAAGCCAAACTTCGATTAGTTAACTTCCCCGCTTTTTCTGTTTTCCTTGTCACTTGAATTGTACTCTGGGCGTGCTTAGCGCTATCCGGCAGCAGCTTCTTCAAAGGTGTTATGTTTTAAGGTGAGATAAGGAACGGCATAATAATTTAGGTTATTTAACCTTTTCCCACGCAAGCTTTAATATGTTTTCCTTTTAGAGCTGGATACTCGCTCAAAGGTTCCTCAGCGCGGAGCACAGGACTGCTTACAGCCGGTTTTTCTCATTATAAAGCTCAAAGCGAGCTGCACTCAGTCACTCGGGGTCTTTGTTATGGTTGGTTGATTTATTTTGGGGGGAAAGGAAATGGCACAGTATCTGTCTCATATATCGCTGAATACCTGAACCGCGCCGTAATGTAAGGGATAAAGGAGGGAGTGAATGAACGAAGAAAGGAAGAAAGAGGTGCCGTAGTGGAGGGCTCCGGAATAATTTTGACCGCCTGGGGATCTTTTACGTGCACTGACATCGCACAGCCCACGGGCGCCTTAGCGTTCTTCCTCCATAAGAACGCAGCAGCCGCGGTCGGGTTCGAACCCGGAACTCCGGACCAGTAGCCGAGCGCCCTAACAAGTGAGCCACCGCGGCGGGCTCGTTAGGCTTAAAATTGATTTTTGGGGAAAGGAAAGGGAGCAGTATCTGTCTCACATATCAGTGGACACCTGAGCAGCGCCATGAGGAAAGGGATAAAGGAGGGTTCTAAAGAAGAAAGGAAGAGGTGCCGTAGTGGAGGGCTCCCGAATAATTTCGCCTACCTGGGGATGTTTAACGTGCACTGATATTGCATGGCACACGGGCGCCTTCGCGTTTCGCCTCGGTCGAAACGCAGCCGCGGCGGTCGGGTTCGAATCCGACAACTCTGGATCAGTAGTCGAGTGCCCTAACCACTGAGCCACCGCGGCGGGTAGTCGTTATGGCTTCATTTACCGTTTTCTAGCAAGATGCATCAGGCAAACTAATGCTAACCACTCATTCATCTCTCAAACTTTTTTTTTGTATCGGCAGTCATATCAGTAGAAGGTGAGTGTTCATTATAGCGATGTGTGCTCGGATAACAGGTGCTTCACTCGGTAGTTACATCGATGCCGAAAACGTTGCCAAAACAGCGACTTCCGTGAGTGGAGCCGCCGCCACGGTCAGGTACTCAGCGCCGCGAGACGTCGTAGAGTGCATCTTTTATAAGGTATCGTAATTAGGCTTGCGCTATCGCAGACCGTCTCTCGCGGTACCTGAGGCTGGAAGTATAACAAATTGTTTGTGTTTTATCAGGGCCTCAGCAATGTAGTGGACTCGACTGTGTAAGTTGGTACATCATAAACAACGGGAGAACCTTGGCCTCTGCTCTGTCGCCCATAGGAGGGTTGTGTTGAGGAGCGTTCTAATGATAATTGGTTTTTGGGGAAAGGAAATGACCCAGTATCTGTCTCATATATTGTTGGACACTTGAGCCGCGCCGTGAGGGAAGGGATAAAGGAGAGAGTGCAAGAAGAAAGGAAGGAAGAGGTGCCGTAGTGGAGGGCTCCGGAATAATTTAGACCACCTGGGGATCTTTAACGTGCACTGACATCGCACAGCACACAGGCGCCTTAGCGTTTTGCCTTCGTAAAAACGCAGCCGCCATGGTCGAGTTCGAACCAGGGAACCGAGGAGCGTTCCATAACTGTCTTTTTGGGAGATGCACGACAACACGTCGCATTTCGTCATAGGCAATCTTGCCTTGCCCGTAACTGGACGGTGCAAAACATTATTTAAAAAAAAAGGTATCTTGTACTTTGCTATCGGCTGTTTTGACAATGAAACACTTCGTGACCATTCGTCAAACAAAACGACCGTCATCAGAATGATTCTACGACCTGCAAGGGAAAGAGAAAAACATGTTGAAAGGCCGCCTTATGTTCATTTTTTTAGCGTTCAGTAAAGTTCTAGAACCTGGATGTCAGGTTCTTTTGCTAAGCATAGCTGTGCGTATTATGAAGTAGGCGCAGCTAGCCCTCAGTTAAAGGCCAACTGCAACGAAACTTTGCTTCGGCTGGAATGCCTCATAATATGCTATGTACGTCGTTCAGCTAACCATGACAAAGTTCTAGGCTTCTTAGATAGCCAGTTCTGTTGTTATAGGCGTTTAAAAAGCTTTACGGCAGACGACGCGTGCACCTGGTGGCGTATCGCGTAGTTAGGCAAATTACAGCTCATGACCTAGGTATTGACCACAGAGAACCTTCTTCAAGCATGACCCTTGGGGAATGAACGGATTACGGATGGTGTGGATTGAAAAGTTGGTGGCTGAAATGCTGTTTATAGTCCTCCTGAGGTACTGTGAAAAAATATTACAAAATTTGAGCCGAGATTACCATACCGAAACGCCGTTTGGCCGTCGGCGGCATGAGTGCGCACGCCGCACACGAACGCCCACGCTGCATTGGTTTCCGAACTTCGGAAAACGGTGTACGTTGGGGGGCATATGGCTGTTTCTTTTCTTCCACGTGGCGTTCCGATGAGATCCTGGCCTGAATTAGCTAAAATGAATTAAAAGTACGCATCATCTGTCGGGGTTATGGTCAGAAAAGAGGGTTTTCGCAAAACTTTCACTCGCAGTGCTTCTCCTCCTCGGTGACAGGAGCACGGCAGCAGACGCCCTGAAACAAGTGGTGATCTCCGCTCGCGTGCATTCATTCGCAGCGCTGTAAATTCTTACGATTGGTGTTCGCGTCCATAACAGTGCACGTTTGAAGCACGTACCAGCTCGCTGTGGTTTATGCGGGAAGCACTACGGGGCCGATCACTACGGGGCCGAGCAACACCCCCATGGGCTGAGTGTTCTGTTTCTACGTCATTTCTGGCATTTTATAATGGCATCCCTGTTTCGAGTTTTGAAAATTGCGATTTTGCCCCGCCGCGGTGGCTCAGTGGTTAGGGCGCTCGACTACTGATCCGGAGTTCCCGGGTTCGAACCCGACCGCGGCGGCTGCGTTTTTATGGAGGAAAAACGCCAAGGCGCCCGTGTGCTGTGCGATGTCAGTGCACGTTAAAGATCCCCAGGTGGTCGAAATTATTCCGGAGCCCTCCACTACGGCACCTATTCTTCCTTTCTTCTATCACTTCCTCCTTTATCCCTTCCCTTACGGCGCGGTTCAGGTGTCCAAAGATATATGAGACAGATACTGCGCCATTTCCTTTCCCCAAAAAACCAATTATTATTATTAAAATTGCGATTTTCGCGAGCGATTCCTGACGCATTCACTTTCTTACAGATGCCTTCTCCTCCTTTTACGTCGATATCTTGACATAGGACAAGAAATACCTGTTATTACAGGACGATTATTTTTGTTGCAGTAGGCCTTTAAACTTTCGGAACACTTTCCGCACTCGTAAGAAATCTGAATGTGCTTCCGTCTATCTTTCTCGACTTGCACTTTGCCTTCCGATTTGCTCAAACCGAGAGTTGCTCAAACTTGGAGATGTCCGCACCACGCAACGCTGCGAGGGGAGGTACGCACGTAATTTGGCCTGCTGGCTCCCGCTTTCTAAGGTACAATTTCTGCACACTGGCGAAAGCACATGCTGGAAGCCTACGTGAATAAGTACAGCTTATTGCGTTACGTAGATTATTTACTCCTATTTGTTCACATATCTTCTTCCACTGGCTATTTATTCAAAGGAGGAGGCTCCGCTTGCCAACATAGTTATTTTGTTTACTCATTTATCATCTGAAAAGTGGTTCCCTGGAACCCTCGAACCGCTGCTTTGTTATTTCGCTGCTTTAAAAGTCACTCCGAGGCTGTTCTACAGAACCATGGTTTTATGATTTCAGATTTTCACTCTGGATTGTTTCATAATTAGTACACACTGTGAGCTGTTTCAGAATTCATCACACTCAAGTTCGTAGCTTAAAGTCATTTCTGCAAGATTAGTAAATAAATAAGATATTACTGTTATATTGAGTGCTTTCAACAGCGTCGATGAAAAACTTTTCCAGAAAAAAGAGCTCTTGAGACAGTTAACATCCGTCTGAGGTGGAGAAGCGTACCCTTTGGCATCCGCTGGTGAAAGAGAGTCACTAAAGGACAGCCGTGTACGCGTCTTAAAGTAGCCTGTTGAAACTCCAACGCTCCTAACGTGATTACTGGCTGGTTTCAGGTGGCTTGGGGCACAAATGTAGTCGAACTGTGCGTGTTCGTACGGGGTACCTTTGGTTGTCAGCATGTGTATATGCTGACTTAACGTACTTAGCAAGGCAATCTGACATGGTTTTAAAGAATCTATGAGTGTGGCATTGATGGATTCAAATAGAGCTTATGTTGTCGACGAGAGAGTAAAAGAAGATAAGCTTCACTACGATAATTTCTTGCCTTCTATTAAGCTTGATGGTCTGCGGAAAACACAGCCACAATTGGCGCCCTCGTTGGTTCCCGCGCCCATTGGACTCTAAACATCTCGAGCAACAATGCGCTAGTGCTCTCATATTTCCAGCGAATTACATGTCGGCCACAGGCGGCCATTATATGTGATTTTTCCCCCAAAATATACAAACATGTCGCGCTCTTAATTGTCTGGCAAAGAGTTATACAAGCGACGCCTTTCAAGCAGGGTCGTTTCATATCCTGCGTGCGGGGAAGTAATAGCAAAATGTTGATTTCCTGTTGTCAATGTTGGCAACCTGCGTGGCGCGCCGCAAGGTATAAACTTAGCCGTACGCTTCCTTTGAACCACGCCCTCTACATGGTCACCTTACACCCGTTACATCACATAAATAACGCGGCTACAGCTTGCAAAGAGTTTATCCTATAGTGCAAGTGTCCTATCCACCGGATCTTGCTGCAGTTCCTTCGACTTCCTGGCGTATATCTACATGTGTAAATCATTTACGCCACAAGGCACACTTTTTGCAATAAAAAACGGAGCTAATGAAAGCACACATTTAGAGAAAAAACGGGTCGTTTATTGCTGTTTTCTAAAATATGAGCGATAGTTTCGGTTACATGTTCAAAAGTATGTTCTGTTCGGTCTGCAAGCATTTTGGGAACCAAAAACACCAAACTTCTGCGGAAATCTCAAAGGTGAAGCAAAAGAGACGTGTTATTATGTATTTTACTGCTACACGACAATTTCACTGAATTTTTGGTTCAATCTACACTGTCACATGCATAATTGTTAGCACTACGGGCACCAGCTAATAATGTCGCTAACGATCTTCACCACGTGCTAAGAAACGGAAAACGAAGGCTACTCCCGGCTGATGCTGGGTCGTATTTCAGTCACCGCCGGGAGCAGAAACCGACTTCTTCCGCGAAATATTAACAATCTTCACCGCGTGCTAACAAACGGAAAACGAAGGCTACTCCCGGCTGATGCTGGGTCGTATTTCAGTCACCGCCGGAAGCAGAAACCGAGTTCTTCCGCGAAATATTTGGCCGAAAATAAATAATTTCGTATTGTCAGTATTTGTTAACTTTTGCTTCAAAAGCCGAACTTCAGTCGAAGATGTTCTCGTTCAAAGCATAATTTTCTAGCTTTAAAGGGATGGAAACACCAAATTGTTGGTGGGCGTGTTCTTTGTTTCAAACGTTGCGTATTGCTCAACGACGCGTGATACACGCTCCGCAATTCGTATCTGTGCGGTAAATATTTTATTATTGCATTCCTTATAGTGACCGAATTCGATTTCGGTTTCTGGGCGCCGGGATGTGTTGTGACGTCACTATCATAGAGGAGAAGGAACCCTGGTCACATGGGCCCCAAAAGTTGTTACGCACGTATTGCCGCGTCGTCTGCTCTCTTGGCTCTCGTACACGTGCTGTGCATAGCAGCGCCTTTCCAAATCATGTGCCGGCAAACTTGGCCGGTAGTGCGATATGCTGAGAAGAACCAAGCGAGCGAGGGACGACACCGAGTCCTGAAACCAAGCTTCTCGCTTGAACCGATCTCAGTCGGTATACCGCGAATGCCAGCGTGGTTTCTGCGTTGTATTTCGCTTTGCCACGCCGACGCCGATGCTCGGCGGACGTCTGTGTCGGCAGCCTGTAGCTGACCGTGCTCACACTACAGCGACACGATGCCACACTTTTCCTACCGACCAGTACCCGTACTTGTTTTCACCTCGCTCTGCGAGGCTGCTCAGGTTTCCGTGGCTGCTGATTGCGATATCTGCTGCTTGCTTATCAAACATTCCATGTGTTCGCTAAATGAATGTTTCCAGACAATTGTACAGAATTCAGAATTTACCGCATGGGTACGTAAGTCACCCCAAGATTGCGCCTATGACGACGACTGCATCTCGGCGCTACTTTTGTTTACATATCTGCATCTGTATACAGGCAGCAATTGCGCGTTAGTTCTCAAGAACTGCAAGCTGCGTTCTACTTAGGTTACACAAGCTCTTCTCTTTTGCGCAGCTTGTGCGTTTACTTTGCAAGTGCGATAAATTTGCAAGAATCACCGAAGAATTTCAGCGCCAGGAAGGGGAACACTTTATAGCCAGGTTTTTGACACCGCGTAGAACCGGCGCTTCTAACTCACTTTAACTGCTTTTTCCGATGAGTACAGCACTTGAATTTCAATTGATTTATCTAGAGGTATTTTCGGCGCCCATTTGCGATAAGTAAAATGCCTTAATTTGTTGGGCTCAAGCGACCCCAACGACTGCTAGCGGCCGCCGCGGGCGCCTGCAGCATTGGTCGACAGACTGGGTCACACCGCCTAGCAGCGGCGCTTCCGCTCGAGGTATTTGCTTCCTAAGATGTAAGGAATCCTCGATTTCAGTGTACTGTTGTCAAAACTACGCTCGATGATCATTTGTATTCGCTAAAACTTGTGAACTCGCTCTCCACAATCGCCGACATTGCACATACGAACCCGGTGGACTCGCTAGGCCTATTCGTACTGCAGCCGAGCCGAAGGGTGAACATATGAAATGTAGTCGCTCGTTTTGCTTATTCGTTGTACGGAAAAGGTATAAACAAGATCAACTGTAGCATAGGCCTTCAATGCTTTTCTGGTCACGAAACTTCTCCGTAACGCTATGGGAGAGCTTCATATGTTGACCGCGCTTTCCACGAGGCGGCGCTATTAGCCCGGAGGGGGCAACGACGCGAGCAAGCGAGCGCCTGTGTAGCACCGAGACAACACGCAGATTGCCAAGGCTGTGGTGTGAGAGCTAGTATTTTTTGTGCTGATTTTCGTAAACAACTGCAGCGCATGTTACACGCTCACCTGCGATGCCGAAGACTTGCTGCGTGACGGGTTGCTGCTCCGGCTACAGAGGTACGCAAGAAAAGGTCTCGCTCTTCTGTTTGCCCAGCGACGACTAGCAGCGTGAAATATGGAAGCGGGCGATGCAACGACAAGAAAGGGGTGGATTTAGCTTCGACTCCAAGCATCTCCGCGTCTGCGAGGAGCATTTTGACCCCACGGATATTATTCGAACTGACGAATTTGTGGTCAGCGGAGAAGCAGTGTCGCTGCAACGCGAGAAGTTGAAACTCAGTCCCGGCGCCGTTCCACGGATATTCGAAGGCCTGCCAGCGTACATAAACAAGCCGAAGCCAAGATCTCGCACGATCTCGACGCTCAGAGACAGTTCTGCTCGACGATATTCTTGTGGAGCCAGATGACTGCGGAGAGCATTCTCGTGCACCTGATGATGAATTGTCTACGAAAGACTACATCCTGGACTACTTTGCAGGCTACGTAGCAAAAACTTTCTCTTCAATGTCATGCTGCAGCGGTGTGGAAACATTGAAGAGCCAAAACGGGGACCAACGGCCCTAATACAAGCCAAATCAAAAGGCTTTCTGCAAGTGGCATCAAGCCGGCTGCTAAGCCTCTTGCAAATTGTTGAATGTCATGTGGAGGATTTGACTGTCAACGCAGTTGCATGTGCTGATGTATATGCAAGCATTATTGAGGAAGTTCTCGTCGGCAACATCCGTACTGCCTTGCCTGGTATTAGCTGTGCATCACATTGCGTAACCACCACTGCATAGGTTGTTCACTTTTTCCTGAGGTATCGTTTACATTTTTACTCGAGAAAAAAACAACAAGCAAACTCTGGCAAAAAAGCAGTCTACATGCCCAGCAGGTGGTGGCAGGAAGCCTCGGCAGTAGCGCACTCTTACAGTCTTGAGACTTGCAAGCATTGCTGCCATCTTAAATTTGTTTTCTGGCTTTTCTAAATCCATTGTAGGTGTCTCCCAGGAGAATTTTTGTTATTCTGTGTGGTCTGATGTGAAAAAATGCATAGTTGTGTCTTCATTTTTTTTCATTTTTGTATTTTATAGCTTTTGTGTAATGATGCAGGATGTGTGTTTCTCAGGAATTTGTATGCTTTTTTATTTTGCCTTTTTTACGGGAACCATAAGCATCTGGGTCGTTATGTTGTTCTTTAGTATCAAATATACGTTTTGCTATTTTATTGTGAGCACATTGCTACGTAACAACGCACTGTGTGTGTTTCTTAGTATGTTTTATATTTCACCTCATTATCTCATATATATATGATCATGCCTATCTGTGACACTGGTAGACAAGTGTACTTGTTCGTTTGCTTATGGCTTTTTTGTGCATGTTGCTCCATGCGTCTTATCACTGCACACTTTTTTTGTTTATTGCGAGACCACTCACAGCTTTTTTCTAAGTTTGGTGGCACGCAGCCAGCAAGTGAGCACTGAACAATAAATTTCATTATTTCCTTGCACTCGCCAGCGTCTTCGTCGTCGCAGCGTGACAAACCATAAATAAATGGCTTATGCAGCACGAGTCTTCAGAAGCTGGCTTTGCCACCGCCGAAAGTGTCAGCAAGAACTTGTCAGATAGCGCTATCAAACTGCCGGTGCTTTCGTCATGTGATAGCTTCTGCAGCGCGCACTCCGGTTCTTCAAATGACGCCATAACGCCTGATTTTCAGCATCAGCGAGCTTGCAGTATTTGTTACAAGGTAAGCGCCAGTCATAAGCGTTCGTCAATAGTTTTATGAACTTCGACGAAATCAAGGACTCGGCCGGCACAGCCGCAACGCAAACCGCTACGCTAGATCGTTCATGGTGACAAAAATCGCTGTTCCATAACAATCGGCAAGAAAAGCGCGTTGATCAGAAAGCGGCTGCTAGCCAGTTTACTAGCGGCCGCCGTCCATCGCGGTTTTCAGTGTCTCGATGTTGCAGCCAAGCTTTCAGGTAATAACCGGTAAATGCTAGTAGCGTCCATACTGCAGTAAACACAGATATCAAAATGCAAATGAGCCTAATAAAAAAAGTGAGCCTGCTGGCCTCAAAACAGCCACTGCGAATAGGGCGCGCGGCCGATTCGTGCCCCTCCTCCAACAGCTGTGCCACTAGCGGTAAGCGCTGTCCCTATATGAAACTTTGGCCGGAGTTTCACGACTAGTAAAAGCATTGAAGGACTCTGACTGCAGTCATCGTCTCATCGAAGGGAAGGTTTCGCTCGGCCGCCGATATATGGTGCCGGCTGGAGCGTCAGCAACGGCATACGTATATGCCGATCAGCACGCCCACCGCCGAATGGTCGACGCAGCTCCTCGCCGATGTCGCGCGTCGCCGTTCCTAGTACATCACGGTACTGTGCTGTGATGTCACTACTATTCACTGATATGGTTCCACAGATATACGTCACCAACTACAACGCTAGCGATGGGTCTAGACTGTAAGAAAGAGCATTTAGGGACTTTTTGGAGCTTAAGTAAAATATATTTTAAGCGTTTGTTGCATCCAATAGTTCACTGCGGGTGACCTTACATAGAGAAGAAGCCCATAACAAGCTTACTGTAGCCCCAAAATTTATTGTCTCAACCCCTTTAAAAACCACAGATTATTTTTGGTCCCAACAAACATTCTGCAAAAAAACTTTCAGCGATATTTTAGAAGTGAAGCACTCAGGGAATGTATTTTTATTTTCTTTATTCACAACAGGTTCAATCACTTGGTTAAAAACGTAACGTTCATCACTCTGCGCATTTGGCGGTTTCGCTTGTGGCGGTGCACACCACGTTGTTGTCCATGCGTCTCACACAGTAGACAAGAAGAACTGCACGAATGAGGCGACTTCATTGACCACCTGGAAGGCGGCAACTTATGTCCCGCTGAAAAATATTTTTCAGCGCCTGCTTATTGCCTTTGCTCTAAAGACAAAATCAAGGAAATCTCTCACCTGCGACGACTGAAATTAAGTGGCGGCTGGATTCTGCATTCTTACATTTCAATCGTATCGCGACTTCTAGCCATACGCTTCAGAAACACAGATTCCTTTTTCTTTCAGCACTGAGACTAAAAGACGTCACGATTCGAATCAATCTTCCCTGAAAGAGCTATGTTCTGAAATAGTGTGAAGCATTTAAGTGAACTAAAAGACCTCGCCCCTTAAGAAAGTACCAAAGGTACGGTCACGTATTTTTGATGGTGAACAGCGCAGCTCTTAAGCTATGGGTCTGCACAGACGTTTGTATCAAGCTGGAGTGGCGTAGTTCTGATCCGGCACACGTCGTAACCCGGCAGTAGCTTGTCACAAACTTCTTGTCCTTGTAATCGGAGCAAACACCTTAGACCTGCTTCAGCAAAAGCCGAGGGATAGCGCACAGGTTTCGTGTCCATTAGTCCGTGGCGATGCAAGCGGGCGGTGTTGATCGGGCGTGGTGTACGTTAGCTGGCGAACTCGAAGCGTCGTATCTGAGGCCTCCGTAAGCTGCCGGACGAGGCACATCTGTCGCCCGCCAGGCTGTCACCCGATTGGCTCGAGTTGCTGCCGTACTGCTCAGCGTACTTGTCCTGTGGCAGGACCGAGTGGCTGATCCGGCCATCTGCAAATGACAATCAAATACCGAGCTAGAAAAAAATAATTTTATTCACCTCATGAAAGTGGCAGGAATCGTTAGCCGGAAATTTAATTGAGATTTTTATTGCTTTGAAGTCGTTCTGCTTTCTATTCAGTAAGTAATTCTACGGATTTGTCTGAAAATGTACATTTACCAGCACCATTCTGCTAACTTGATGTTTCTTTACTTGTAAGCTGAGTGCAAGTGGCATAACTCCTTTGTTCTCGTGCATGTAACTCGCATCAACGTGCCATATTTTCTCAGTGGGCTGTAGTGATCAAATCGGTGTATGCCACAAGAACATCAGTTGGACTGTGTAAATACGGCCGCTTGTAGCCGCAAGGCAAGCGTATGATTCGAGGTGTCGCAACTTTTTTTATTTTTGTGCGGCAGTGGCTCCGCATGTGCACGGGAATGCATGCCTTTCGTGGATCAGCACGGCAGCTGCTTCTACACGCCGTATTAGCGCAGTTTAGCAGCCTCTTCCTTCCGAAGCTGTCAAGACTCTGCTGTGCCCGCGGCACTTCATAACCTTTTCGTTGATACCCAAAAGCGCGATGGCCACGCATGAACGTGGTCTGTGAACCTACGACTCTTATTGTTCGATAAGCATGGTGTCATTTCTAGGTCTTGAAGCAAATTCCGACTAATTGCATCTTAGAAAAGGGACATTAAGATAGCGTTCGCAGGTTTTCATTTCACTTTAGTGAAAATACTTCAGCTGTGTAACCCGAACCTCTAGAGGTTCTTGTAACTGCTGCCACCCGTAGCCGCTTTTCTTTAAGGAGCTTGTGCTTGGTGGGCGAGTCCATGCAGACTGAGATGCGTCATCACGTGTTCACCTTGTTAGACGGTTAGCCGCGCCGACCATGGTTTGTAGTCTCCGACATGTGGTCGTTTTACTATTGCAAGTATCTATAAACGTGCAATCTTGAGTTAATTTCAATACATGAAAACAAACGGCGAGGAATGGTTAGGGCTGTAAGAAGACTTACGTTTCGGCATCCGAACGGAAGCCGAAACATCCGCCTTCTTTTCACGCATGGCATTCGTCAGCGTTTTCTTTTTGTTATTTTGAACTTACATGAGCGCTTCTCACTTTCAGTTCATCAAGCCTTCGGTATCTTTATTAAACGATGTGTGCCAATTCATCCCAGATAAGATACACCTTCCAAAGACATTACTGACTCAGTGCCGCGTCACTTTCCCGTAGCGCCTACTTTCGACGCTGGTGACAAAGCGAGTACATTTATTGACATGCATGCTAGACTGCTCGTCGAGACATGTGGCGCTACTGCTTAGTTAAGAAGCCTAAACGCGCCGTAAGAGCAGCGGTCCATGCAGCCGGAACTTGTATACACAACGTTCGCTACCGAAACTACAAAACATTTATTTTGTTGCTTATATTGGTGCTGTTTGCTATTAATATTCATACTATTTTTTGTCACTAAGCAAGACAGCGAAAAGCGATGATTGCTCATAAGGTACGCCAGAATTTAAGACATCCACACTCTCGTGAGGCATATTTCCGTGTTCACAAGCTAACGAGAGCATCCGTAGAAATAAATTTATTGCAGCTATACTTCCTAACAGGTCACTAATCGCGTAGGTATTCATGCTTGCTTGAAAAGAAACAGCTTATTCAAGCATCTCAACCATATCCTGCCATAATTGGCCTGTATCCTCGCATTTTTTTTCTCCAGCAAGACTGAACGCCTTCCATGATTTCTCCATTTTCTGCTAAACGAAACATAATTACCGCCTCCTTTTCTATGTATCCTCCAGCGCATTCCATTTTCCCAGCGACATTCCTAACGCATCAAATGCTCCTCCTAATTCGCAGAGCGTCAAAGGAGGAGGCCTGCTACCAATTCAATTCTATGCAGAAAGCTTCACTTAGAGAGGATAGGAGAAGCAACCTTTCTCCGTATGAAGCCTGTCGGAGCGGAGCGACCGTAACGGGGCATTCCCCGGGGGCTTCCGCGGGGACGGGACGATCATTCGCCGTTCGCCAAACGACTACGAGGGAAGGGAACAGGGGGAAGAGGGGCACCGGAGAAGGGCGCGAGGGAGAGAAAGGCACTTTGGCCAGGGATAAACGGACGCTGCACTCACCGGCGGCACAGACGGATGCCCTCACGTTGGACAGGGTCGCCCGAGGAGTTATTGGGCAGCTGGTCTGAAAAGACGGCCGACATGCATCGCAATTAGAAGCTGCGCGTGCACGGTGTCCCGACGAGAGCCGTCTCTGTGGGCGTCGCCTTTCTGCCCCTTCCACCCTATCCCTCCTTCTTCCCTGCCCTGACAACCATACTTCGGTCTCTCTGAACAAGCTGGGACGTTTTGTCGCGCGGCAGAATTAGAGCTTTCCCGGAGCTGGAAGATAGTGATGACGAGAGGGGAGGCGCTGGTCGACTGCATGGACATTGGCTTAATTACCCATCGCGCCTGGTGCTGCGTGGGAGGCTGCAACACACAGCCAGAAATGCTGTTTCTCCATAGCGCGACACTTTATACGGGTTTTGAGTACCCCCTCCTCCTCCCCTCCAGCAGAAATAACAAATGAAGCCGCACACCACTGAGTACGAAGGATTGTTCGAAGATGTTTTTTTTCTTTCTACCGCTTAGTTGAGCGATAGGAGTTTGGTATTGGCACCACACGGGAAGACGTGGAAGATAAATGTAACGCTAGTTGTTCATCCTGATATGAAATATGCACGAGACACAACAATCGCTCTTGGAATGCATCCAAAACCGCAATAGACGCGGAGACCAAGGCTGTAGAGCAACTGAGCACACCACTGATCCTTACATTAACCCTTCAGAAAGTTTTTGTGTCCGACTCGGAACACGTTAATGAAGAAGAACATTACGTCAACGTTTTTTTTTACTGTAATGATATGACGCTTCTAATTAACGACTTTGCCGGATTAGGCACAATTTAGAGAAATAAGAAGTTTTGCTACAGTGGCGCCCTCTTCTCGGGCCTTCTCATGAAGGAGATGTAGTGAGCATTTTAATCTTCTATAGATACGAACCTGGCGTGCTTTCTTTTGTTGAATGAATGCTGCGTGAATAGAAGTCTATGTTGTGGTGTTCCTGTATTATCAGTCAAAATGGTCGTATCCCAGCTAATATGTTAATTTTGACTTTAATTTTCGGCATCAGAAACAAACTCTCAAAACACAACGTCTATCTATGAGTACCTGATTTGATTTTTAACTGAGAAGATTTGAAGAACCTCCACTACAGGACCTCTTTCTTCTTTTTTGTCTTTTAGCCCCTCCTTTATCCCTCCCTTTACGGCGCGTTTCAGGTGCCCGCCGATATGTGAGACCATTTCAGCGCCATTTCCTTTCTCCAAAAGCCAATTATTAATTTTCAGCTGAGTAGATTTAGCCGGTGATTGAGTTCACGCTAGAGTTAATAATCTGGAGGCACGAGATTGTTGCTGACCGTTTGCGGGCATGTTGATTAAAGCATTTTAAAGCATGCTGCTCAGGAGATATATTTCCTAAACCATGATTCCTTAATTTTTTTTTGTGGCTTCCACGCTAGCAGCAGAACCTTGGCGCATCTGATGCCGGTAATCAATATTTTCGTGTGTTACTCTCTGCAGAGGAATTTAGCATAAATGAACTCTTTTCATAAGCTTGCACTAGGGTGCATAAGAAGTGCAAATCCTCAGAAACAATATATCGAATGCATGCAAGAACTGTACCCAGAGAAACAAAATAACAACCTGTCTCTTAAAATACAACTCTTCGGCCGCCGAAAATGCGCGTAGACCAATGAGCAGCTCACCAGCGTCAGTGAGAGAGGCGTTGGTGGCGCCCCCGTCGTGAACTGCTCCGACGTTGATTTCCGGCTGACCGGCTGCGGATGCTCGCAGTAGGTTGTTTCCGCCTCAGCATACGCGTCGCACCTTTGCTGGTCTCTTAGTTGCTCTGCGAAGGTTTAGTCCCAACAGATGCAAAAGTACCTCAATATCAGTACTAACTGTCCCTGCCGGTGAGAAAGCTTCCGACGTCGAAAAGTAAGCTAAATGCCATTTATGGTTGGATATAAGAATAGAGAAATTCTAGTTAGTCATGGAACAGAAAAAAAAAAAAACGTGCTTTTGGTTGTGACTTCTGATGTTCAATTCGTGAATGCTTTTTAGGTCCTTTCTGTTTGTTGTCATGCAAAGAGATTTTTTTTAACTCACTGTCGTTCTTGGAGGCTACAGGGACAGGCTTCTGGGCTGGTGAGGCATAGTACGAGGAACGTGACAGCGTGTCCTTGAGGGTTCCTTGCTTCTGGCTGAACTCCGACAGGATCACTGCATCGTCCAGGTACAACTTCCTCGGATGCGGACCTCCTGATGACCCGACAAAAGAGAGTAGGTGTGCTTTGTTTTCAGCACAAATGTTGAGCCGTTGTCTTTGTCATGCCACGTTGTGCACCTTTTGAAATTATTTTCTGGTACTTATCAAGTCAAACGTATATACATTCCTGAGCTTCTTGGAGTAAAAATCCGCCACAAGATAGTCAGCGCTCGTGGTGTCTCCTCCCTTGCTTCAAGTCATTTCTGCTGTTTCTATCTAGTTTGTTTTGATTTAGACTGCAATTGAAGAGCAGCATGACTTCCTTTCAACTGAACATCTCCTTCCCATAGTACTCGACAGAGGGCCTTAGAATGCTCCTGCACGTCCACTCTTTGAGGTGATGGGGCATAAGCGTAAGGCTTTATAGAAGGTAAAAAAAATCAGATATTCTAACTTTACCGGCTATTTGTTTGGAAATGTTTATTGAAACTCGCTGCTCGCAAAAATGTCATGTTCCGGATAAGAACCAACCACATGCGCTTCATGATGAGCATGGAGTTAAGTGCTGATCACAGCGCAGATGAGTAACTGCTCACAGAGACACCCACAATTCTGCTATAAACAGGCTACACGTGACAACAAAGACATTACATTAAAATAGCAATGTGTTAACGTCTTTTCTAGAATTTTACAGCGCATGCCTCTTAGTCAAAGCTTCCAGATCAAAACGGGTTCGTCGTCATTTTTTTCCAAAAAGTGTCTGCGGTGCACACCTCGCAGAGCGTAGGTAAAAGCGAAGCAGATAGCATCGAGTCAGGAAAGGGTGAGAGGCGGCGCAGGTAAGCGAATGAACAAAGCAGGAGAGGCCGTTAAGTGAAAGAACGGGGCGTAATATTGCGAAGTGAGTGAGTCACGGCTCTGGAGGGCGCAAAGCCACGCAATAGAAGCGATGACGGCTGGCTCTGACAGCCAGTCTTGGCGCGGCGCTTGGCGGACCAGCACGGGCACAAGGTAGGCTAATGTATGCTGTTGCTGCTACTGATGATGGTGATAAGAGTGAATTTTCATGGCGCAAGGATATCTGCGGCCAATGAGCGCCATGACACAAGGTATATTCGTTGGCTCAAGGTGGTGTCAAAGAGTCATTTCTCAAGCACTTCACCCTGAATAAACCGAGCGCCATGCCAGGGGAAGCTTGGCCCCATTGTATCACCAGTGAGCACCCGGCGGCACAGCGGATCGAGCCCTGCACCTCCTGCATTCAAGGCGGATGCTGAAGCCACTAGGCCACGGCTGCGGTGCATTGTACGCTGAGCACAAGTGATCTGCCCTGGCTCGCAAGTGCGAGGAGGCCGAAGCAGAATCACCGCTAGCTGCATAATCGTGCCGTCGTCTAGGTAGGATCTCCTTTTAGTTTTATAGCGGTAGCACCCTTCTGCGCGTAAAAATCGTTGCATGCAAGCTTGCACTGATTTCCTGCGCTAGGAGTTGTAGGATAGCCATTCAATTTTTTGTACATTTCCCACGAAGATTTCATTATATTTTCTTACATCAAACAGCTCCCATGAGGAAACTGGGCCGTCATGTTCACTTTATTTTTGTCCCACGTACCCGTAACACAAGTCTAGATGCCATAGCGAATCAAGTGCTTATGAATTCTGGACAAAATGAAAACAGTATTAGGCATTGGAAATAGCCGAATTGAAGAGGAGCATTGCCAACGAAGTCCAAGCTAAGCATTCGCGTAATGTCTCGAGGACTATTGCAAGAATCGCTTAGCTGTACTCGCTATTGTTGACTGTTCTCGGCTTCAAGCCAAGTTCAAGTTTGAAATAATTGCTACTAGAGTCGGCATTAAGGTGAACGACAAAACCCTAGAGTTAAAAGACTCTGCTGGAAGCTTACCATTAGCAGTGGGGCTGCTGCAGCGAGAGCTGTTTCTCCTGAGGCAGATGTACACGGTGATGATGGCCACAACGACCAGAATCGCAGACACCGCCAACGGTGCGACGATTGCCACGTTCTTGTGCAGAGGAAGAGCTGCCTGGTCTTGAATCGCTGTAGGAATCAACGTGGCCACTGCGTAAACGATTGCCGGAATGCGGTTGCCCTTATGAAGTGCAGAAGGTCGAAACACCGAAAAATTCGCGATTAGCAGGCACATAACATCTTTTAGCAACAACCTTTTTTGGTCCGCGTTATTCCTTTATTTTGACATATAGATCTACTACCTGACCAGACGAGATTTCGTCATTCCTTATTTTAAGCGGGCATTCACAACTGTTTCACGGTTTGGCAATGTAGCCTTTAAAAATTTCAGGAAGGACAAAAGCTTGGACTTTTGAACAAATGTAAATTTACGGGCTCGATATATTGCGCAGAGATCAGGAATGACACACAAGTAGAGGTGTGCGGATATTCGATATTCCAGAACAGGGAGTAGAATATCTTCGTAACCGCTTCGCTGAATGAATGGAGATAAATATTGCGTACTTTCATTTGTGTGGGTACAACTCCGTAAGTTATATACCCGTCTTGCTGCTCCGCCTATAGTACTTAGCTGTTTCCCGCTATGAATCATTTTGCTTAGTAGAAAAAATATCTCAGTATCATTAGATTTGGTAATCTCACAATTTTATTACAGGTCGTTTCAAACTGCAGCTGCACTGCTCGCATCCAGTTCTGTTTTGAAATCTTATGATTCGCAATGCTACACTGAACCTGTTGGAGCTCGTAACAAAAAGTGGAAAGACAAGACACCACAACTTTTCAAAGAGTGCCGAAACAATTGATTCAGGCGTTTTTATACACAACTACAAGTCTCGCCTTCGCCGTAACAACTTAATGTGGTCATTACCAAATATAAATCTACAAAAAATTTGTTGTGTTATAGTATTCTTTATGAACCGTACTGCCAGAATGGAAGTCCATAAAGCTAGAGGTCGTAAAACAAGAGATAGATAGTCGAGTAATTATTATGGTATTAAGCAGGGTGTAATTCATTAGAAACAGCAATGAACACCAGTTATTCTAATATTTACGAAGCACCGCAAGTACCGAGGTTAAACACTGAAGAGCAGGACTGGTGTTTTTTTTCGTGAGCAAGACCTTGCACCATGTGTAGTTTTCCCAGTATATAGAGCTCGTAATAAACCGCACATCAACTAGCGCAGTATGAGCTTTATCTTTACCCTCTGTCAATCACTCAGCCAGAGGTTTAGACAGTGCAAAGCCATACTCCTGATTCGGTTACCTGCAGCCGAGAGAGCCGGCGTGGGGAATTCGAAGTCGGCCTGAGTGGCACCCGCTTCGCTGTGGGCTACCACCTGCACCTGGTACTGGCGACCGGGCACCAGGTCAGCTAGCACGTAATGCCGCCGGCGTGGACTCAGGGCATCGGCTAGTGGCAGCCAGGCCGGGTGGAACTTGAGACGGTACTGGACGGCGAAGCGCGTCACGGGGCAGCCGCCGGTAGACCACGCGCCCAGGTGCAGAGTGGCGCTCGTCGCGTTGGTCGTGATAAATTTGTCCAGCGGTGGTGAAATGGGTGCTGCGCCATTGAGGACATGTGCAGTGAAACGATATTTGCGCTGTAAAGTTGAACGTACCCTTTAGAATTCTTTACGAGAAGCAATGCCTAATATATTGCTCTCGCTTCTTACAAATTTTAAAGCGAATAACTTTCACTGACTACCATAGAATTTTTCTTTAGCTGACCGAATGTCGTCGTCAAGAGTCAATAGAGCACTGAGGAGAAAGTATTTTGACGGGGGCGAAGGTCAGAGCCGCAGAAACGAGCGAAGTCAGATATTTCTCGTCCGGTATGTTGAAATTGCAATGTTCGCGTCCGCAGCGATTCTATGACTCATCGAATCCAATGTGCAGCACTGGCAATGATCGCCTCGTAGGAGGAATATAGGTATAACGGTTCTGTTGATAGCCTGTCTAGTGAACGAAAAGTTCTTGAAAATGCCACCAAAGCGTGTCCTCATTCATGAGAAATGGAAGAACGCCAACACTACTCTTGCTGTTACGAGCGCGATATTTCAGATATCCTCGGACATTCACGGATAATTTCCCCGGATAAGAGAGCAGTTTGCTTAGGTAATCACCTTCGAAGTTTTCAGCATGAATTTTTTTCAGCTTGTGTACTGTGACTAAGTTATGAAAAGGTAACGGCGATGATATCTATAAAAAAAGAAAATCGCAAAGAAAACGTAACTGCAACATTGCACAAGGAAGAGCTTTCTCTCCATATCATAAAAAATGGGTAGAAAGCGGGAAGAGCGTGGCTGTTTTTGTTATCGGGTGACATGAAAAATGTCCATGCATGTTCACTTGAAAAATTCAAAGGCACGTCTAATTATCGTATATGCTACCAATGCTATAGCATTTGAGGCTGTTGATGCCTTTAGCGGAAGTGATGTCACTTCTGGTCTGATGGTATTAAAACCGGTCTGGCGACGCCTCTTTTCTTCAGCCAATAAGAATTATTCGATTTATTAATGGAGCGTTGCTTCCGAAAATGAGGATTATCCGGTCTGGTTATGTCAGTGCCCTCTAGTCAATGAAAGAATTTTATGGCAACAGACATGCATTTTTTCTCATAACGCCTTTGCTTCCCTTTTAGCGCTATCGCGTTACAAATGGTGGATTGTTACTGAGAGAAAAGCGTTGCTCACCAAAGCACTACCAATCCATTTAATTTTTGTTCTCTTTCATGGCATTAATTTTCCCGGCCTTACAACGAACTACCGAGGTTATCTTTTTAATAATAAGCCAACTTTTTGGCTTAGAATAGGCGCGCAGAACATCCTGTACCTTATCCTACTCCCAACGAGGAACTGATGAGAGTTTCGCACTTCCCGCCTGAAATTATCATTTCTTATTAGCCACTTAATTTCCCCAAAGAGTTCATTGCCAAATAAGAACGTCTGCACCTGAAAACAAGACCCAGAAGTATTGATGTTTTCGCACTAAGCAAAAGGAATAAAGGAAAGAAGAAATAAAATGTGATACTGAAACGAAGCCGTAGCTGAGAATCTGCGACTTTTATATAACTTAGAGAATGAAAGAAGGAATCGATCGAAAGGTCTTTCGTCACGCAATGCGGCGGCCGCGAGGTGCTTCAGCACAAGTTGTGCAGATAGGACCACCGGTGAACAATCGAATTCCAAATGAATATGCCGAGATGAGGCCGCATTAATGAAGACGCTTTTAATGCGTCTGGAAATGGTGCACCTAAATATGGTGCAATACAAATGTAACGCATCCCAGAAAGACAGCTCTTCATGGGGAAATATACGACATATGCCTGCTATGTACTGGAGTAACGGCGACAGATAAAATCGCTTAACGAAGCACATGACGCAAATTGCAGAATGAAAACAAACGCTGTGTCGCTGAAGAATCGCATGCATGTGACGATGATGGAGGCCAGAACTAGGAGGGAATATAGACACTTTTAGTGATGTGGTACGGAAGAAATAATCAAACGCGCAAATTGTAAGACCAGAATTAGACGAACTTGAAAAACGTGGAGAAAATGTGAGAACGCAAAAACATCTGAAAAAATAAATAAAAGCGAACCGTTAAGTAAGCCCATGATTACGATAAAGATCACTAAAAAGCTAAAAAATACACTAGATGGCGCTTGACGTGTGAACGTGGTTTGTATTTTTTGTCCTGTTTGATTGATATACGTTCTTTGGCATATCAACGCAGTATTTGAGGCATCGATGTGGGCGCTCAGCACCGCCACTGATGCGCCGGCATAGGTGGATACTGACTTGGTTGTCGCCGACATCCGTATAAAGGAAACAAAATGCTGACCAATCCACAAACGAAAACTACCTTTATGCGACAAGCACAGGGAAAAAAGAAAGATTTTCATACATTGTAGCAGGGCTCCATAAAAACACAGTATAGGAGAGCGGCAAGCCTGCAATCTATTGAAGAGGCGGCGCAGGTTATAAAATAAAGAGACCAGAAGTAACTGATAAAGAATTTTTTTTTTAGTGAGGGGGGGGGGGGAGAAGCAACAAAGAAGTTTATAAAGAGAGACGTTTGGCCGCACAAAATGGGGCACAATACGAAAGGAAACTGAACAAAAAGAACGTGGGCCTGTTAACAAGTTTCGCTTCAGTGCTGGGATTGCGCGCGAAAATTGGCTTATTTTCATTTCTACGAACCTGCGCCCTTAGTGCGTACAATGACCTCTTCTCCAGGCTCGCCCGTGCCCAGGCTGTTGGAGGCAGTCATGTAGAGGCGGTATGTTGTTCCACACTTGAGCCCGTCCAGCACGAAAGTCTGCTTAGTGGAATTCAGGGGCAGCTTCTTCCACTCGCCATGTTCCGTGCCATAGTGGAGCACGTACTCTGTCAGAAACACCGACAACACGCGTACGAGTGCCCAGGAATGGCCTCCGTTAGGATTAAAACCCAAAACACACACAAACACACATACAGGCACAAAAGGTGAAGCGATTTTCCCCAGTAATTCCAACAAAGAGCCAGCAACATAGAGCCCTCCATGGCAGTTTGAGCTACGTCCGCTGATTGGATGCACTCACGGCGCAGCGGTTCCTCTGGCGTAGTTTCCACGGCCGCAAGATTGGGAAAAGTGCACTACGAACAATGCGCTGTACTTGAAGAGTGCCAGTGAGATTGGGGCGAAAGATTGATGTCACCCTTCATTGTCTCAGTGTATCACGTCGTTCTTTAGATAGTTTAGGCTTCTGTGAGCCGCCTCGGAATTTGCGTTGTGAAATAACCACTCAGAAAGAAGAACGTTCTTTGTCTGCACTCTGCACGGTATCGTTTTTCGCGCAAAACTTGTGTTAGCGCTCAGTCTTCCTTGATTCATTTTACAGACCTTTCTTGTCATGAATTGGAAAAGAAAATGCCATGTAGATATTACAGTTCAGCTTTATATTATTGAGCTTGACATCATGCATTGGAAGTCTACCTTTCAGACTCGGAAGTTAGCAATTTACCTCTTCAACGTGGCACCATAGTTTCCTAGTATGGCATCGGTAAACAAAAATCGCGAGAACCTAAACCACAGAAACCCGCACTGCTTACGAAATTGTGTCTGAGGGTCGTATTTCACGGTGATTATTTGTTACTAGTTAATTTTTTTCGTTGTCCATATTTCGTCAAATCCAACCTTGAAAACCTGAATCGCCCGATGGCATTGCTTTGTTCTGTTTAGTGGTTATGTCACAGGATATTGCGCCGTGCGGAGCAGGTGCAAAAAGTCGCCTTTTAAAAATAATCATAGAAAACACAGCCTCTTACTCTTTGAATTAGATAGCTACCATAATAATCCATGAGAGCAGCTCTGGTGAGTTTGAATAACCGAAGTTTAGTTCTGCTCAGTGAGTACCCGGCTGATGTAGCAGCTGTCACTCATGCGACCGGAATGCGTTCAAAGCAGCGCGCGTGTGTTGTTGATGGGGAGGTTTGCGACCGCAATTTATCCGCCACATATTCGCCGGTTAAAGCTCATGTCTACTGCGGCGAGAACTTTTCAACAGCCTGATGAAAGGGTACAGGGCACACCACTGAGCGCACTGCCAACCATTTGAAATGACTACGGCCGAAACCGAATGAAGAAAGTCTTCAAAATGTTCGGAGCGTGGAGGCAGCCGGCAGGCACGCCAGTCGATAGCGGATGAACACGATGCTCAGAGGCGACAGGGCGAGCGCGCACTCGTGCCCTGGACAGGGACACGCGAATCCTGTTTGCACAGGGCGATGTTTGCGCAGCCAGCAGCCGAGTAGGGGAGAACTAGGCATGGCCCTGCCGGCTATCTCTGTTTGCTCGGCGCCACTCACTCGGCCGACCGAAACGGCGAAGGCGCCGTGCCGGCGCGGGACGGATCCGCTCTGCCCGCCTACATGCTGTGTGTGCGGTGACTAGGAGGTTGTCTGCGTCCAGATGGCGACGAATAACTCTCACCTGAGTGAGTTTTGTTTAATAGTCGTGCGAGCATTAAGAAATCCAACACACTGTTTGGCATACCCTATCTTGTAGATGAGAGGAAGGGTGTGTGTGTGGGGGGGGGGAGAGGGGGGGGGGAGGGTTGTGGTCACGAAAAGTTCGTCGCAAGAACTCAGTTTGAATAACAATATAGTCTTATTTTTAATTCAACCATATAGAGCAATAATCGCTGCGAAATCATATGACGTCCTTTACAAGTAGTAGAAAAAAATTAATAAAACTTGTCTATGAATAAACGGATTTCTAAAGCCACCATCAGGTCGAATGGGATAGACTGCTTCATGAGGACCATGTCTTAAAGGCATTAATTTGGTGCGGTAAACAGCGCGTTCGTAATATACTCCACATTACACTTATAACCTGAACTTAACACCAGGACGAAGAAAAGAAAAATAATAGGCAGCATTTGCTTTCAAAGGGCCCGTGATTGGGCTCAGTTAATTAAAATAAACAAGTTTAGGAAGTTCATCGAGCCGTTGAGATCATCTTTAAAAAATACTACACACTGCGCACGCTAAAATGTGTTAAAAATGAGAATCAAGGTCCTGTCGTGGGATTTTTCGAAAAACTAATTTCCTCGTCCACTTCGTTTGCACCCAAGGGTTCTCTGCGGTGACAAAGCCAACTTAATTTCCTTCTTACGTCGTTCTCATTCACGAGCGCTCATTACAGGTGATGTCTCGTTGTCTACGAGTTGATGTATTTCTTTTTCGTCGCGCCATCGATTCGGCAAAAAAAAATCAATTGCATTCTAGTTTCATCTTCTGTTTCATTCATATGTCTACGTAAAATGGATACTACATTGCTGGTCATTCATAATAAACATCGTTTCGTGTTCACATTTTGACTGAATTTATGGCGCATCCTTTATTTTTTATGCATACTTACTTCGTTGCTTATTTGCAACTCACCATATTGCATTTGCAATTCTCTAACGTGCGGATGAAGTCGGTGTTCTGGAGTTGCGGCAGATGATTTCGTGCTAACGTACGTTTGTAGAACGGAATAAAGAGACAATCAAGTAAATGATAACTGTAAAATATCTTAATTTTGTTTAGTAAATGCCTCTGCGTAACCAGGTAGTTATGCCTGATAACCTTTCACAGCACTTCAGGACATGCGATAAAGGAGGCTAAAAACATCGCCCGCTGTGCCTTGCGAAAGCCTGGCCGCAGGAAACGTACGAGAAGATTTATGCATGATTGAAACTAATTCTTGATACCTTGCACGTGAGAGCAGTCACGCGTTTGCGGATTTCTTGTTTCAAACGCAATAACTAACCATCATTCAGAATTGAATATTGACACAGTCTCGAGTATGAATTATTGGGCTCTCCAGTTATTCGCGCGACTAGAAAAGAATGCAAAGGAATAAAAGAAGAACTAAACCGGAGGTTATTTAGAGACAGAGAGGTGTATGAAAAGAACAAGGAGATAATAGAAAGAAAAATGTGAAGAAGAAAGGAGAGTAGAAGAAAAGCGAGAAAGACAAATGAAAACTTCGTTCTGGTTTAGTTTTGAAATATGGTTGAAAAACGAATTTTCAAAACAAAACATTTACTAGAAAAAGAAATAAAAGTAAAAAGAACGAAAGAACTGGCAACGAAAGAAATAATAAGAAAAAGAAAGGAAGACTCAGAGGGGGCCAGAAAGCCAGAAGCGACCAGCAGTAAAGCAATTAACGTTTTGTTTTGCCTCATAAAGACTGCGGAGAAGCACTCTTTACAAAACAACTTTGTGGTTTTCGATCTTCGTATCTGGCGTTTGTGTCCTTTACGTAACTGGACGAGTCTATCTGATAATCTCGCGCGCAATTTTACCTTTTTTGCGTTAAAGCGTAAAGGCTTCGTGTCGCGGAAAAGGCTGTGTCGGCGTTGCCGTCGGCGTGACGGAAATGTTAGGACTAGTCTATTACAAGAGGGTCTCATGGCTGGCGCCAGCCACATCAGCGGCGCTTCGGAAACCCCTTACCTTCGGGCCCTCGGCGGCAAGCGAGCCAGACACGCTACCGCTACGTCACGCAGACACGTTCGTACTGATTTCTTAAAGTGGGGCTTTACATATATGTCCCATGGTCCTTCACATAACGGTTGTGATTGTGAAGGAGGAAACATGTCCCGGCGTGGGGAAGATTAACCACTGTCGTGGAGCTCGAGTGTCCCCCATTTTTTTAAGCCGTCTACCAGAGAACAGGCGTACTGTTAATTCTGACCTTGAATAACTAATACATTTATCTGCAAGGGGCTCACTACTAAGAGGCTGAGTGAGTATGTGACCCTCAAGTTACAAATAGCTTCGTTGGAAAGATTGAGATGATTTGAGGGCTGTATTTCATTTAGTGCAGATTAAGGAAAAATGTATGTTAACAGAGAGACATCCCAGCTTTAGCTTCACAAAATAAATATAAAACGCATATTAGGTTGCCATTTTAAATGAATATTCATGCTTTCTAAAGTGATGCTTTCTAAAGGGAATAACTTTCTAAAGTGCAAGAAAATATTCAGCTTCAATTAAAAACTCTACTTATTTCATAGATGAATGCTATTTTTAAAGGAGAGTACGAAAATCTCGTCGCACGATGCCCGCAGATATTTTCGGATGGGAATTGTCTTTTTTGATATCAGAAATATACGAACCATTGCGTCACCCAGAAACCACACGAGGAAACCTCTAAGCCACGTCTTGTAAATTGAGGAAGCCCGAGAACAGCATTGTTTTTGTCGCAAAGAAATAAGCAATTGGGGCCATGTTGTATTATCCACGATGAATAAGTGGCCAAAATTTCCATTTTCGGCACTGTGAGCTGGTAAACTGGCGTTTCCTTTGTAGTTGCCCTTTGCATATACAATGCGGACCTTTAAGATAGCTCTCACATAAAGGTCACTTACCTGTAACTGAGGACTTGTCCTTCGGGTCCCTTTCCCACTGTACAGTGAGTGACGTTGTTGAGAGAGGGCTGGCCTTGATAGACGGAGATGTGGGAGGAGCTGAGAGGGAGAAAATGGACCGGACAGAAAAGTAGTCACCTCGCCGTGATATGTGGATTGCATTCCTTGGAGGCGTGTGCACTACCTAGTCTAAAATGGCGAAACTGGTTGCCGTTTGTGCTCCGTACATTGTTTGCACATACATGAAACGAGCGGCGCTAATCTTACGATCAGCGTTCATTATCACTTTTTTCTCTACTGCTTGGTTTTCTCAGTTTTACTTAGGACCAGTGTCGGGTTATTAAATATACTTGGCTTAAACCACTGGTGTGGATATTTGAGTGGTGCACTATTTTTATTTTTTTGGGTAATATTTTTCATGTTCAAAACCGCTATGGCAATGACAAATTGTTTAATGATTTCGTGGCACGGCTCATCATTATCTTTTGGTTTTTTTCCCATTGCTTTCAATCTGCTACCTTCTAGTAATAGCCACAGCCAAAGACAGCCCTCTCTCGGAAGATTTTATGACGCGCTGTAGCTTTTCTTTTACTTTTCCTGCCATTCGGAGGCGTCATGTGCCGTCCATCTTGCATGAAGCCAAAAGAAATAACCGTCCTGAAACGTAGCTGAGCGAAAAATCCAAGGAAAACAAAACAAACGGCAGAGCAAAGTACGAGAAAGCAGCCACAAGAGCCGGACAACATAAAGAGAACACTGCGGTAACTCTGTGGGACAAAAAACGTTGGATGAAGGGAGCACCATGGATTCCGGAAATGGCTCACGTAGAACTTGCAAGACTTTCGCGTGACACTCTGGTTTTGGTTTTTTTTCTTCTCTGTGTTTTGTTCAGTACCGACGTCAATGCTATTGTTCACGACTGAGGAACTCAGTTCTTCCTGCCTGGTATAGCCGTTATTTCGTCGCTATGCGGAGGTAATTTCTAATAATGCACGAAGACAGCCAACCCAGCTACAGATGTCGCCTTTTTTTACGGCTGTTCTGTTCATACAAGAGGAAGGACTTCCACTAGCTGTGACAACTTGATGCAGCCTCCTTTAATACTGCCACAAGCCCCATGTCGTCTATTCGCTGTCGCCACAACCGTCAAATCCATTTGGTTTCTTTCAGTGCGGTGAGCTTTTGCTACCTCGGAATGTTTATTTTTAGGGCTCTTTTTGCCCTTCTTTCATAATAGATGCCATATTTTAGTGACATGCAAAAACCTAATTTAAATAAAGGTCCCGCCGTTAATGTACTGATTTGTTCTTTTCATGTTGTCTGGCACCATGGTGATGCTTGCTTAGTTGATTCAAATTTTTCTCAACAATTTTACCTTTTTTGTTAATTTTAACAGATCATAAAGATTGGATGGTTTGTCTACTGTTGCGAAATATGCTACGGGTATTAAAAAAAACGCATATGGTATACATTACACTTGTAGGGACACCGGACAGGCTACACTTTTTATCCGAGATTCTTATGTGGTAAGCCAACAGCATGAAGGTGACATCTTTCTGTTCAACTTCTCCAGCTACAGAGGAACCCGCATTATTTGCACCCGGCTTGAGCGGCGACTGGTAGTTTACGATACGATTAATTAGCAAGGGCCTCAAGAAAGCATCATAAAGTTAACGCAACGCATATTTTCTACGTTTCACAACTCGGAGCACGATAATGATTCGGAAATTTTATAGACTGTGTTTGTCTACGACCTCCAAACCCTTGGATTTCTCAACATTATCTTGCGACCTAAAAGCAGCAATTGAAGACTTATCAGTCTATTATATTTCTTTACTCGGCCTTACGTTGCACTCTATTAGTTAAATAATGTCTGTCAATTCAATAAAGGGTGCCGGCACACACAAATGAGGAGAGGAGGGTGAAAACAACAATCGAGACTCGTGACAGGTTTATTTGAGAAAGAAAAAACGTTTTATACTCTAGAAAATACCATATCTACGACCATCCCTACGACCATTGCATTTTCGAGGGTATAAATCAGGTTTTTTCTGTACAATAAATCAGTCACGAGTTTGCGCTTGTTGCACTTACCTTTTTGTCGTTGTTTTTGTGTGTGCAGTATCCTTTGTTTAAATGTCTGACCAACACGCTCAACAAAGCTCTCTCTTGAAAAAGTGTCTACTATTCCATATAATCAACATGCACAGACCGCAAAGACGCATTTCTCACAGCTTTGGGCAGATAAATTTGTATTGAACAACTTGAAACACATCGTATATGTAACAGGCTTGCAGCTGTGTCTTCGATGATTTCGACCGGAGAGTTAAACCTACACTGCATTTAAGGCACATGAAAAGTATTAGCTAAGTTTATCATAATCTGCAGTCCTACATTTCATGAAACTCATCGTCACTGCAAAATAGAAGCCATAGATTGTGCAACTATGTCAATATTGCGCACTATATCGTATGGTACAAATATTAGCAGCGTGATAACGTTTAGCAGAAGTGGTGCTGACACATCCTTACTTCAGGAATACGATTAAAGTCTAAGAAAAATGCTGCTTTAAGAAAGGCAGTACACAGAGAGGCAATGCTTTATAAATATCGTAAAATGATGAGGGGATATCAAGCGCCGCATATATTTATTGAAAAACTTGTGGTGTTTGAAAGTTCAAAACAAAACTAGAACTCATAGAAGCGCTAAGAAATGGTGCTAATGTTTGCAGATATATGACAAATCACTTATTATATTTTGTATTTTTGTTTTGTTTTCTTAAAGATTTTGTGTCAGCGATTTTCATAAGGCTAATTTCCAGCTCTTGTACTCTTTTTTCATCCAATTTGTATTGTTGAGAGCTCAATATCTGTACGCACTGTTCAAAAAAACAAGGGCGCGGACGAAGCGTGGATGGCATTTTGGACACAGCGCGTTTGCCGAGTGCTCTATGAAACCTCCGCCCAGTGCTTGCTACGTTTTCTGGTGCAGGGGCGGAGAAGGAATCGAGTTCCTGCGCACTCCTACGAAGGCGGCTGTCAAACAGCAATAATTTTACCCCGGTTCCCCACAGTGCGAGCTAATGCCTATAAGGTCAGGCGCCTGAGTTGAGACCCTTGTCGTCGACGACCATAGCTGTGGCGAACACGAACTGTTCAGGTGCGGCACCTAGTCCTAGTGGAGGGAGCTCACCCGCTCAGTTCATTGTACACCAGTCGCTAAAGCCACCGTCGTTCAATGGAGGCCTCTTCGAGGGCGCTCGACTAGTTGCGATGGCTTTACACCGAATTTACAGTTGCAAATATACAACAGATTGGATGAAGAGCAGAATGTGTACTTCGCTCTTGAAGAAACTGTGTGAACGTGGTTAGAGAACTACGAAACTGCGCTACGTCGACCGAATTGAACGAGTGGAGACTGCGCTGCTCTCTAGAAATCAGCGAGATAACGAAAGCGTCACGACGCACTGTGAAGACACGTCTTGTCTTTTAATGCAGGTCAGTGCGAACATTCACGAGGACAAAAAAGTGGGCCACCTCATACGCGCCGTCAAGCAAGAACTACGTGCGGGGCTCATTCTATATCCTTCTCATAATTATACCCAAAACCAACTGGCCCAGCTCTCTACGCTTAGACCAAGAAGCCATGCTTTGGGTATAAGTATATCTAATACTCGAACAGCAGTACGCCTACCTGTCTCCAGTGTGGTGGCAATAACCTCATCCGAGGCTGGTCCTGTGCCCGCGGCGTTGTAAGCTTGCACCACGATGCCGTACTTGGTGAGGCGACGGAGGTTGGTCAGATACGTTGTCTCCAGGGCATCTTCGTCCTTCTGCTCTTCTTCCGGTCCTTCGGCCTGCTCTTCTTTGTTGCGGCCGTCAGACAGAGAAGAGGCTGCACTTCGACGGGCCTCGACCTGCTTGAACTGAAAGCTATCGTCCGTGTGGGCGACGCGGTAGCCGATGCGGTAACCGAGAATGGTTCCGTGCTGCTGCTCCTTGTTGGGCGCCTGCGAGTCAATGGCAGAGATAAAGGTGGAGACAGGAGCGGATAGGTTAGTTTGGGTGTTGTGAAAGCTTTGTGAAACTAGGTATCAGGTTTGTAGTCCGTGTCATTAGGTTACTAGAGGAACAACATTTTAAAGAAACAAACCCCTGTACTTAACAGAAAAAAAAAATATTAGATGGCTCTTCCTCCACGTGCTTGGAAGGGCAAAAACGTGTTTATTTTTACCTTTTGCATAGTTAGCCGAAGGGAAGCTGAGCAATGCAGCTTTTCCAGAGCGCTACGTTAGAGGGGCATGAGGCTATAATGTCCCAGTGGCACCCCTCTTTCTGCAGTATGGTCTGAAGAGCGCAGCATATGTCACAACAAATGGGTTCTTCGCCTCTCTTTACACACTTTTAGAATCTTTATTTTATGTCTTGCTGAAATAAGGGTGGTGTAAATATTGCAGTGGGTATTTCACGCGTAAATTATCGCATGTCAGTCTTAAAGGAAACTTTTTGATGAGGTTCACTTATCATGACCCTGGGCCAAAAAAGAATGTCGCTTCGGGAGCGCTACGGCTCGCTTGATCACCGTAAGGCAACCAGCAGGCGTATCCGGTTTTCTGTCGTGTTGTGAGGCGTTTTTAGTGATTTGGCAGAGATATTAAGCAAGGTACCCTCGTGCCTGTTGAGTCCGTTGAGTGTTGTCTAGATGATGAGTGACTCGAGGTTTTGGTGGGCTGATACATTGTTTTCTTGTGAGAACCACTTTTATTTTAAACAATCCTCTTCAGAAAGCTGGATATATTAAGAATTTCGGTTGGGATACTTTTTTGTTAGTATGCTAGGCGCGTGCTTTTGTCTACGTAACCTCGACAGTTTTACAGGTGTGTCGTGTGCAATGACACCTAGGGTGGTCACCTGCGAAAAGAGGCTGACCGCTGACAGCCCGTACACTCGGGGACAGATTCCTGTGGCTATGAAGAGAAAGCTACGAGCCCGAGATCCCGGCTTCCATAAGCGCGCTGTTCGCACGCATTCACGAGGCAAAAACAAAGGTGTGTGAGCTGCCATTGCGGGCTCGCACCTTCCACTACAACCACCACCTAAAGAAGCCTCACAGTGTCTTGTTTTTTCATGATAGCTTTATCGCCATCTGTCAGGGGACTTGTCTGCGATGATTTTGGCGCAGTGCAAAAGCTAATCTTCTTGACTGCTTTGCTTACAAACCACTTAGGAATGACTTATGTACAGGGTGAGGTGACTGATAAGAAATAAACAGGAGAACAATAAATGAAAATATTCTGCTGCCAGCTACGTCGTTGTAAACAACGAATCATTGCATTCAGTATCAACTCCCCCATCACGACATTTGTGGCTGACACATCGGAAACACAAGGTCTGGCCCATCTCGCGTTCTCTACGGCGGTAACCCTGCGGAAGGGGACATCAAAAACACGGGAAATTGTCACAAGTGAAGTGAAGTGTAATAAATTTTACGTACCGAAAAAACGATTTCAGAAAGTTAGTGTTCTAGGTAGGCCCATTCTTAGAAACATTCAAGGGGACCGCCTACTGAAAGATACCATAGTTTTACCAAATCACAAAAAATACCTTTCCTTCATGGAGTTCAAGAGAGGTGTAATCATTTAAGTCGCCATTACACGCTTGTTCGAGCTTTAAAACGTTGCATAGGTAACTATTAAACTGCAACGAAGTGCTCTCTCATAGTAGGGCTCACCTTCCAAGAAACTTTCAGTGATTGAGAACCAGTTGTATGGACGGTCAAAGATGACGGCGCACCAGTAGGAGCTGCGAGCATAATAAATATGCAGAGGGGAAAGAAAAGCAGCTTTCATAGCAGCAAACGTTCGAAGCAATCTTTGCTCAGAGCTAGATAACATTGAAACCTGATTAATGCAAAAGTAAGGATTGAATTTGCATTTAGGGTCATAAGCACGCTTCTTTATAAATACAGAAGTTTAGATTCAGGGGGAGTTTTTAATGCAAGAAAAAATCTCGCATTTTTCATGCGCTAAGAAATCAGCCCAAGTTATGCCCATATTGGGCGCCCGCATTGACAAGCCTATGTACAAACTTATAAACGTTATGACACTATCCATGCTCAAAATAAATAATGGCAGGGAAAGGCATACAATCCGCCACCAGTGCTAGCTTCAGGAGTCGCTGATGAGAGCGTCAACAACAAAATGCACCACTGAGCATATTTACGCTTTTTATTATAATCTGCGATGGAGCAATTGATTTTCGATCATTTGCTGCAAATCAGCACTCACCTTCCTCCTGAGTTGCGACCAACGTCTCGTTGCTGGGCGTACCTGGTCCGAGCACATTCTCGGCCACAATACGAAGCGCGTACTTGGTCACCGGCTGAAGACCGCGAACGGTGGCCTGTGTGTCGGAGCCGGGAACGACTAGCTGGGACACGGGACCACTCCACGACTCTTGTGGGAAAAAATAGAAGAGTGGGGTAGGACGTTATATTGTACTGCCCAGATGAAGAGGACTGCACACAACTCTTGGAATCAGTAGTTAATGATCTGACGTTCAAAGGGAAATAGCTTCGTCTTTTTGTGAGAGCAATCCCTCCTAGCGAATTTGCTACACAAGTCTTCACAAGACTGCCTGCCTGTCGTCCACTGTGAACAAAGACATGAAGATTTCAACCTGCCTTCTTGTATAGACTGATACTCTTCAACAGCAGTTAGTTTCCAAAAAAAAAAAGTGTGGGAGACATTACGCGTTTTGAACGCGATTGTATTAAAGTGTGAAGACCGCTCGGCATGCTTCTCCTCCTCCGTCATTGCTCCTCGAATCTTTCGCTCATTGTATGAAACCGCCGGTACACCCTGTGCAGCGGCATCCTTCCATGGCTGGCTCTCCCATTGGGGGGAGTTGCAACGGCGGCAGACACACGCGGAGTTGATTCTGGCTGCATGCAGATCTGTTACGCGCAGATGTGTACACACGTCTGCACACAACCAACCTCAGCTAACAACTGACGCTGAGTCTGCCACCGCCCTCAGCCATCGCTGGCGCGTTTTGTCTCGAATAAAGCTTTTAGTTCTATCACAATAATATATCCGAACTGAAATTCGAAAGCATGTAAATGTCTCCTAGCTGCCAAGTAAACGCAATTTTTAAGCCAGAAACACTACTTGAAAGCGCTGAATGTAGAACGAGGGGCCCCCATCGGAGATTGTTTAAGTCTTTGTACACTTACCGGACATCCTTAGCGTTCACACTGTTTAGACACGTGACAGGATTGCTTTTACGCGCCTGGTACTACTACGACTTTGAAAGTGTCATCCTTCTCACGCGCCATTGGACTCTACTTTCAGACATCCGCGCATAAGTTAGAACAATATAAATCACTACACACTTCAGTCATTAAAAATCTCACCTTTTTGTAGCTTGTGCTGCAAAATATAGCGCGTTATGGGGCTGTTGCCATTGTACGGCGTCTGCCACTGCAGAGTCGCAGAACGACTTGTGTAGTTCATCACCGTGACTCCTGTTGGACCGTCGGGCGGCTCTGCAAAAGAAAAAATTTCGATCGGCACTGCTAGACAAGTGGACACAGCACCCCAAAAATAACGTTAAAACTTGATCATTTAAAGCACCTAATATTGTAATTTCTCGCACACTACGTCTTCGCCATATCTATAAATCAAAAAGGCGTTCCAATGCCGTTCTTCGGACCGGTCTGTCGTGTTACTCGCTTTAAGAGGACACACACGTGTGCCTCACTGGGCCATGTTGTCAATACCGCTGGAGGGATCACTTTTCACGTCACAGCACTCAGACGACAGGCGTCATGCTGTATGAATGCCGATATTGTATTGCCTCTTTTCGATGTGCATATCGGTGTGTAGGTTTGCGTACACGCGTCAGGGGTATGAGCGAGCTTATCTACCATATTCACTGCTCATGTATAGCTACGGCCACCCTAAGTTTTGCAGTCACCCATTACTACAAGCATCTGTAATTAGACAAGACATGTTACAAATTCACATCGCACTAGGCGCATCAAAATCAAAGAAAACACGTATAAATTCATCTCTGTATTTAAGGAATAATGGAATTTTAGAACCTGTCCGTAAACTCAATTGTTTAGGCGTCGAAAGGCGATTGAACACTATTCTCAGTCATGAAACGTCGCTACCAAAGCATAAAGAAGCGCTGCCTGGATCTGGCTCACATTATCAGTGCATGCAACATTCCTCCGTTCATGAATACTTTGTCCTAACGGGAGAAAAAGATTTTACAGAGCGTTCTGCTTAAAATCCTAAAATTAGGTTAAATTTTAAACACAAGTGTCAAAGCCTTTATATCCAGGCGAGCGTAGCCATATGCCCACAAACTATGCTTTCTTTTAGACTGCCATATTTGAAAAACACGTACGGTCTAGAATTTAGCAGGTCGTAGGTCCCTTTTGTAGCAATACGGCTGACCTCGTATGAGCTTTATCGCCTCTTGTTTTCGCACAAATGTAAGGTCTATAATAATTAAGAGATTGAAATGAACGTCGGCCTCCATCGGGGACTAGCAAAGTCAAATGTTTGAACAGACATCCCAACCTGTCCAGAACGCTGAACGGCGCGCTGTGTTGTGCGTTTGCTTTCCGGGCTCGATGTAGACTTTGACGCCATGGCAGGAAATCCACGATCATTTACAACGGGCTTGTACGATAAAGTAATAATTTCAGCGCTAGGCCATTCGCAATATATCGCGAGAGTGTGCTCGAATGATTCATTTAAGGTCTCTCGACAGGTATGTGTGGGCGTCTGTACTTCACCGCACAAGTCCTGACTCCAGACGGTGGCAGAAATTTTCCGAACTCCTTGTTTCCTTTGTATCCTCACATTTTGTGTTAATTTTGTTACATAAATGCATTTGAAACTTCTAACACACAGCTTCATTTTTCAACGAAATGAACCTAATGAACTTAGGCCTGTAGTTCATTCTCATATGAAGTATTTCTCTGCTCGTCGGTCGTAATAGCATGTTTCGTCGTAAAGAACTTTCGTAATCCTAGCAGCCTTTCCTTTTCAAAACTTAAATTTATTATGTAATATCACACAGTTCATTAAATATATTGATTCTAGTGTTTATAAGTAGTTTAATTAGATTTCTCACCGAGCCTTTTCAGACTCAAACGAGAACATTTACCTCATGTAGGTAGAGCTGTGATAATATTCTTTCAGAGACACCCACGAATATCGGTGCATGGGGCAACTGTGCTGGTTGAACTGTATGAGCGCATTGTTTCTTTTCGGAAATATCCTAATCCTACGCAATCCGTTCTTCAGAAGAACGAAGTGTTGTTTAGAGTTCACGATACGTTTATGCCACACAACTTGCGATGCACCCATGGTCGTAGGTGTGTGAATAAATATTTTCGCTGGTCTTGTTCTTTTCTAAACGCCGAAGTATGAGGTTTACCCACATTACGCAGCATGTATAGTGCATCCAAGCACGAACAAACCAGCGGTATAGGTCACGGTGTTGTGTATAGTTGGATGCACAACTGGGCCATTGAAGGGCAGTGCATGCCGACTGCCTTCTGTAAAGAAATAATCGCAAGGCGGCCTGAGCCCACACGTCGTCTGTCACATACCGAAGGCACTTATTTTTGACATCCCACTTTCAAGCTCATAGAAGGCGTACGTTTTGTTGTTTTTGGTGGATTCAGAAGCGAACTTGCGCACATATTAGCAGAGCGCCGGCTTTAGGATTAAGAAAATATGACACCCCCAGCATCTCGTCCAGAACGCTGCCCTGTTCAAGTCGGCATTCTTTTTCGTTTGTGCTGTAGTTTTGCTTTTGACAACCAGGCGGTAGGTGCAGATGAAAGGCAACACCGACTGTAGGGAAATCTTTAGGTGCCAAGCTTTAGCATGAAAAGCCAAAAGAATTAAGGAAAGCGCCAAGCTGTGCATTGCACCTGTTGGTTACTCAAGATTATGCTTCGGTGTTGCTTGATGACGCTGCAGTGTGAAATACGCTAAGAATGTAAATAATAAAGTTGAAACTGAAGATCGGAGCAGTGAAGTTTAGGAACCTTTATTTTATATAGTAAAAAAGCTAAGTGAAAAAAAAAACGCGCGCAAATTTGGTGGTTTCCTTTCAGCTAGAACTTGTAACCATTATGAAGTCGAGTTCAGCACAAACAAACCAAACCATATTGTTCGTAAAATGTACGGCCAGTACAGAAAGATCATCCCGATTATTTGATGCTTAGCAAAGCGAAAATTTACTGCAAAAGACTTGCCACAGAACTGTTTAGTATTCGTTTCAAGAGAATCAAAACAGATTCTGAGAATTAAAACAATCAAAACTGATAGAAGCAGCGATTATCTTCTAAGACTACTTGACTTGGAACAATTTCACCTTACAAATGCAACTCTCTGTAGGCCCGCAATTAAAACATATCTGCTAACTTTCTGGAATAGATAAGTCGAAGGAGCATGGCGTGATGCAAGATGACCTTTTCACTATAGTAAATAGCCGGCACTTGTTAAGTTTCTTAAGCTGGTTTCAGTGGTCACCCTTACAGACCAGAGTAAAACAGCAGAGCCCACTAATTCATCGATGACTTTCCCTTAAGTACCAATCGCGACTGACAAACGTTGGCTCCCACAGATCGCTTATTCATGGAATGTTCACTCCACTCGTTTGTGTGACCAGACGCAATTGTTTGATCACCTTCATGCGAAATATGTTGTGCCTAATTACAATAACTTTTGTTGGTGACAGTGGATGTTTATAAGCCAAAACAACTAACAATTTCTCGTATTTAACTACTTGTACAAGGGACGCATTTTAAATGCTATCATACATCCAGAAAGATGAACTTCTCCTTCAACGGTTTCCCATTGGGTGATAAACGACCCAATTCTTCTACATTATAGCCACGTGACTTCAAAGGAAAAGCAAAAGAGATAAACGCGCACTTAGGAACACCGGCAATTCAAAAAGAAATCTAGTGGTCTGTATTTATCTCTTAAATCACGAACCAACTATGACCTCAAGAAATGTATTTCGACTAACATTGGTTTCCCGCAATTCAGGAGCAATAGCAAAAACAAGAACCAGAAGAAAGAGAGACGAGGTTACGAAGAGAATAGCGGCCCGCTCAGGAGAAATGAATGTGGCAAGGACACGCAGACGCATTGACGCGAATCTTGCCAGAACGCACTGCTTCGTACAGATGCGGCACTAGAGACAAGATCAGTCAATGAGTCTCCAGCCGACTCCACTTAGAGAAAATGAAAGGCGCCCTACCAGCATACAGTTGTCTATAACAGGGCGCGGCCATTTTCCTCTACGAACACGGACTTAGTCGCACGCACGTGCTCCACACGCGCACTTGCTTCGAGATAACGGGACAAGATTCATGCCGTGTCTTCTCCGCACTCTCTGATTCCCCCCGCTTGTCAGGCCAACGTCTTGGGAACACGAAAGGAGGGAAAAAGAATCGCAAGCAGAATTTCCCGAACCGGGTCTCTGCAGACTCAAGGACGACACCGGCGGCGGCACCGCTCCGAAAACGCCCTTCTTGAGGCGTTTGCTGATGGAGCTTTCGGGACAGCTTGAGATATGAGAAGGGCGGACAGGTTCCCCGCTCTGACTCGGAACGCCGTGATGCAAGGACGGCGGTTCTGCTTGACAAGCGCCATTGTGCGCATCGCACGTCGAAGAAAGCCCATCAGAGATAGTCCTGGTCTGTTTGTTTATTTGTATGGCAGGGACAGGATGCACCCTGTTTCGAGCGTGTCCTCATTGTTATACGGGTCGAAGGCACTCCGTCGTGACATCAGTCTATATTTGTTCCTGGGGCACGTATAATGGAATAATCTATGTACGTGTGTCTTTGTGGACGCGCCGTTATCTACGACTTTGAAAACATTGGAATAAACACGCGTTCATTTATTGAGAAATGACCTTATCGTTGCTCATAGCATTGATGCATCGTTTACAGTTTATCACTTTCGCATGCTTTATTTGAGAAAGGCGTTTTAGAGGATACCTGCGACCGATACTTTTGTCTCAGTTTCCTGCGGTCATCAAGCGCACTCTCGATCAAAGAATTGCAGTGACTCCATTATTGATCTGTTTCTTGATCATATCAGTGGCCCTTTTCAATGAAATGCCAATGCTGATACCACTCTGACCTTTGAGAGCATGGTCTATAAGAGTTACTTGATGTCTGGACTGCGATGTTCTTTTCACAACATTGCTGATAATCTCGCCCTTTTTTTCATTAAGACATAAATTTGCGTGTTTGGGTTTATTCTCTTAAAGTGAATATTATAGATAGTGTTCTGTCAGCATCTGCAGACCAAGTGCCTCAAGTAGAATATCAGAGTGGTTTTTAATTTTCTCCTCGCAATTCTAATTTAGATACGGACTAGGTAGATATTAAAAGAGCCTATTAAAGAGTGTATCGCTATACCTGATCTAAATGAGAAGCGGGCTGCGGATAATAATTAGATTTCAACACAATGCTTGTCTGGTTCGGGCAAAAACGGGCACCCGAAAGTTACAGACACAGAGGAAGCAACGAGTAAAACGCAGGAAACAACCCTGACCTTAGAGCAGAGTTCATGCAAAAGGGGACGTTATAAATTGTAGACAATTTAGTTTTGGAGCTCCTTTTTCTTAGTTCTGTCATTTATGTTCAGTTTTGTTTAAGTTTTTAGTGTTCGCTCTCTTAGGCATTCATGCACTGTGCACCCCCTTTGACAAAAGTAACTGCGAAGCAGGTTTTTATTTCTCAACCGTGTAACGGAGCCGCTACGGCAATCTTAAAGACGGAAAGGTGTCAAAACTTGAGGTCAAGAGCTCACCTTACTTTGTACAGATTCATAGGATAACAGCTGCCGTAAGTCATTCGCTACGCGGGTATGAAACAAACAACTTGTCTCCAGTTACTTTTCTCAAAGAAGGTAGGTCTTTGTAAGACTACCTCTGTAACCACAGTTTATTTATCAAAGTTTTGTTATTATATTGAAAATTATTTGTTTAATGCAATGAAGAAGGCGACCGTGCACCACCATTGACGACGATGAAGAGGTAAGGCCGGCCTCGGCGACCGGCTGCCGCGCGCGTTGGAGAGCTCGAGCTCGCTCTGGAAGTCCGTACTGGTGCCTCTGCTGCTAGGTCAGTTTGTGCAACGGGTACGCCGCCAGCCCTTTCAGCTCTACAATAAACCGCTCTTCACTTGGTGGAGGTTTGGTTCCCTGTCCTCGTACTGCCCTGGACCTCCGCAACCGCACGCTACCGACCCCCGTTATGCCCACTCAGCCCGAAGCCAACCAGCAGGCCGTGCAGGTGGGTTCCCCCGTCATCTGCTCCGGTGCCGTCCGGCAACGAGACCCCGTCGTTTTTTAACGGGCACTGCGATTAAGATGTTGAAGACTGACTGGTCTCGTACGAGCGGGTGAGCCGCATAACAACTGGGACGACCGCATGAAACTCAACAACGTCCTATTTTATCTGAGTGACGTCGCATACCTCTCGTTTCGGAACCACGAGGCTGATATTCCAACCTGGGCTAATTTCAAGACGACGTTTGCAGAAGATTTTGGCAGTCCCGCAGTACGGAAACTTCGCGCTGAGCAATGTTTGCGTGTTCGGACTCAGACTGCGGGTGAGAGCTTCACCGCCTACATCGAAGATGTGGTCGATCTCTGCAAACGTGTCGACCCATCTATGACCGAGGCCGACAAGATAAAGCATATTATGAAGGGAATTGACGACGACGCTTTCCACATGCTGGTGGCGAAAAGTCCAACTACCGTCGCTTCCGTGTACAACCTCTGCCAGGGCTATGATGAGTTGCGCAAGCTAAGCCTTTACGCTCGTCTCTCACCCGTCGTGCCTGGCGAGTCCATATCCGGCCTGGCCGTCAACAGGGACCTGTTGGGTCAGATCAAAGACTTCGTACGCGATGAGATGGCCCGGCAGCTTTCGCTCTTCTCGGGCACACACTCTTCGCCCCCGGTCCTGACTCTAGAGTTGCGGCACACCATCGCCCAGGAGGTAGCCGATGCGCTTCCAGCTCGTCGGCAGCCGGTTCCCGTAGCTCTTCAAGTCAACCTTCTCGAGATGCAGCCCGCTCCCGTTGCTGCACCTTTCGGCTACGGTGCACCCGTTGCGATGCCTCCTGCCCCCATGCCTGGGCCTCTCACATATGCCGAAGTCGTCGCACGCCCATCGCAGCCGCAGGCCTTGGCCTACGTTCCCGCACCAGCGCCTCCGCCTGTTGCTCCCCGACTCCACCCAGCGCCGGCTGCTCACAACCCTTGGCACACGGCTGATAACCGACCGATTTGCTTCGCTTGCGGTCTACAGGGCCATGTCGCGCGCCTTTGTCGCCGTACACTGCCTGCCTCTGCGCCACATCTGCCGGCCTGCACCCATTCCTACCACACCTTTCGCCCACCTTCAGGACCACCACCCCCAGTGCCCCCTTCTGACCCTGCTCATGGCCGCCAGCCATTAATTAGCTTCGCACCGCTCACCTGCCCCTGGCCGTCGCTCCTTGTCACCCATGCGGCGTCGCAGCGTTCCCGCGGAACCGGAAAATTAGGAGCTGCAGTTTCTGGGGCACGAACTGCGCACACTTCGACTAGCTCAAATCTTCGCCTTTCTCCACCGAACTTTTTAAATGTGTTAGGTGACGGCGTTCGAGCACTCGCGCTTGTGGACACAGGTGCTACCGTTTCTGTTATATCCGAAAACTTCTGTCGTTCGCTGCGTAAACTCACCACCACACCTTCGGGACTATCTTTTTGCACCGCTAGCGCCGAGACTATTCATCCTTCCGCTGCTTGCACAGCACGTGTCCTCATCGCGGATGTTTTGTATGTCGTCGAAATCTTAGTACTCAGTTGTTGCTCCCATGACGTCATCCTTGGCTGGGATTTTCTATCCCGCCATCATGCCATCATAGACTGTGCCCGTGCTCATGTGGCAGTCTCCGTGCTCCCTGATACGCTAGCCGACGACCCGCCGTCTTCCTCTTGTACCAAACTTGTTGTTGCCGTGGACGCCGATGTTCCTCCCGCCAGTGCCGTGCTCTTTCCCGTGTCTGCCACCTCCGGGTCCAACGAGACTGTACTCTTCGCGCCTTCGCCCATCCTCGCTTCTCGCCGACACCTACCTCTTCCATTCGCCGTCCTCGACATAAGCCATGGCACAACCGTACTCGTCGTCTCGAATCCCTCACTCTATCAGTTCACCTTGCTCTGTGGAGAATGTCTTGGACACACTGAACACCTTGACCTGTGCATGCCCTTCGAAGATGAAACTCTGGTACCTCCGTCGCCGCCCTCACACCGCCTAGTGCTGTCTCCGACCCGCTCTCTCAAGAAATGTTTTACCGTTCAGTGGCCAGCGACGTCGACCCAGCTCATCGCGAGAAACTCCTTGCCCTGCTTCACAATGATTTGGGCCAGCATGAACTTTGGGACACAAACGAAGAGAGACACATGGAACACGGAACACACTGCTGTGAAGTGTGTTCCGTGTTCCATGTGTCTCTCTTCGTTTGTGTCCCAAAGTTCATGCTGGCCCAAATCATGGATTCATACCAACTGGACCAGAAAAATGCCATTCTGCTTCACAAGTTCCTCTCTTCCTTCGATCACCAGACAACTTCTATGGGCCGCGCGACCACCGTCGCACACCGCATTGATACATGCCCTCATGACCCTCTCCACCAGCGCCTCTACCATGTGTCGCCTCCAGAGCGCCGCGTCATCACTGAACAGGTTGACGACATGGTGCAGCGTGGCGTCGTTATCTAGTCCTCTTCTAGTCAGTGGTCGTCGCCCGTAGTGCTCGTCAAAAAGAAGGATGGTTCGATTCGGATCTGTGTTGATGATCGTCGCCTAAACAAAATTACGCGCAAAGACGTCTACGCACTACCCCGCATTGATGACGCCCTCGACTGTTTGCAAGGAGCCGAGTTCTTCACCTCCCTGGATCTCCGTTCCGGCTATTGGCAAGTCCCTATGGCTGAATCTGACCGCCCGAAAACAGATTTTGTCACCCATGCGGCCTCTATGAATCCAACGTGATGCCATTTGGCCTCTGTAACGCCCCCGCAACGTCCGTCGTGCTTGTCAAAAAGAAGGATGGTTCGATTCGGATCTGTGTTGATTATCGTCGCCTAAACAAAATTACGCGCAAAGACGTCTACGCACTAACCCGCATTGATGACGCCCTCGACTGTTTGCAAGGAGCCGAGTTCTTCACCTCCCTGCATCTCCGTTTCAGCTATTGGCAAGTCTCCATGGCTGAATCTGACCGCCAGAAAACAGATTTTGTCACCCCTGCGGCCTCTATGAATTCAACGTGATGCCATTTGGCCTCTGTAACGCCCCCGCAACGTTTGAGCGCATGATGGACAACATCTTGCGTGGCCTCAAACGGCACATTTGCCTATGCTATTTAGACGATGTCGTTTTTTCGCCTGATTTTCCGACACATCTCGAGCGCATCCACAAGATACTGCGCTGTCTCACCGATGCTGGTCTCCAACTCAACCTCAAGAAATGTCGATTTGGTGCCCGCCAACTGACCATACTCGGCATGTCTCCAACGATGGCACCCTGCCCGATCCGGAGAAGCTTCGTGCTGTCACAAACTTTCCTATACCGACTTCTGTTAAGGAGCTCCGAAGCTTCGTGGGCCTGCGCTCATATTTTCGCCGCTTTGTGCGCAACTTCGCCTGTATCATCGCTCCGCTTACGAAGCTCCTGAATGGGCCCGCCGATCGGTCTGCTTGGAACTCACCCTGTGAAGATGCTTTCGCTACCCTCCGCGGTATTCTGAATTTACCACCGATCCTGCGCCATTACGACCCCAGTGCGCCAACCGAGTTGCACACCGACGCCAGCGGCGTAAGCCTCGGAGCCGTCCTTGCACAGCGTACGGCCGGCTTTTTCGAATACGTTAATGCTTACGCCAGTCGTACGCTCATGAAAGCCGAATATAATTACACCGATACGGAAAAGGAGTGCCTCACCATAGTCTGGGCACTTACAAAATTTCGTCCTTACCTTTATGGCCGCCCCAACGACGTCGTTACTGACCACCATGCCCTCTGCTGGTTGGATTTCTCAAAGACCCTTCTGCACGCCTCGGCCGCTGGGCCCTTCGTCTTCAATAATACGACATTGACGTCGTATATCGGCCGGGCCGCAAACATTCCGACGCTGACGCCTTGTCGCGCTCATCTCTGCCGTCTCCTACGCCCTCTTCGTCCTTGTCCGCCTCGGCGCTGGCCGCGCTCACTGCCACGGACCTCCCCATGGAACCGAGTCGAGATCCATGGATTTCCTCGCTCCTAGATGCCCTGAATGCGCCAACTACAGCTTCGTTACCTCGAACCTTTCGTCGTCAAGCTTCTCATTTCACGCTTCGTGACTCTCTACTATATCGCCGCAACTATCAACCGGATGGCCACAAATGTCTCGTGGTTATTCCTCGCCAGCTTCGCTCTGAAGTCTGTAGGCATCACCATTCCGACCTACAAAGCGCTCATGCAGGATTGCTGAAAACCTACGAACGTCTGCGCCAGCGATACTACTGGCGTGGAATGTGCAATTTTGTTCGCCGTTATATACGCTCCTGTATTGCCTGTCAGCAACGCAAGTCCGAACGTCCTCCCCCGACCCGTTACAGCCATTGTCATGTCCAGCACGCCCCTTCGATCGCGTGGGCATGAATCTGTATGGTCCCCTGCCATCCACGCCTGCCGGGAATTGTTGGATTATAGTTTCCGTGAACCACCTCACTAGGTATGAGGAGACGGCAGCCCTGCCCTCTGCTAGTGCTCGCGACATCGCATCCTTCCTCCCCCATCATTTCATCCGGCGTCACGGTGCCCCTCGGGAACTCCTCAGTGACCGTGGCCGTGTTTTCTTATCTGACGTCGTTCACGAGCTACTGGATGCGTGCCACACCGTTCATCGCAAGACCACTGCCTACCATCCACAAACGAACAGCCTCAGCGAACGATTAAGCCGGAGTTTTGGAGACATACTTGCCATGTACATTTCCTCCGACGCCTCCAATTGGGATCAAGTACTTCCATTCGCCACTTATGCTTACAATACTGCCTCTCAAGCCACAACTGGTTTTTCTCCGTTCTTTTTTTATATGGCCCTGAAGCTTCTTGTCTCCTGGATACCATCCTTCCGTACCACCCTGACAGATCGGAATGCACTTTTCCCTCTGATGTAGCCCGTCATGCCGAGCAGTGCCGCCAGCTGGCTCGCTCGTTGACGAGTACGACTCAAGGCCTCCGCACTTATGCGAGTGACCGCGGCCAGTCCGCCCATGACTTTCCCACTGACTCGCTCGTCTGGTTGTCGGTGCCGGCTGCCTCCAAGTTTGCAGTTAAGTACCTCGGCCCTTACCATGTCTTGGAGCGCACGTCACCTATGAACTATACCGTCGAGCCAGTGACCTCCTCTTCGGATCACCGCTGTCGGGGCCGCGAAATTGTTCATGTCGGCCGGCTAAAGCCGTACTACGGTCCCCTTGTCATCTCTGTGCCCAGAGTCGCCAGGACGACCCCCTCTTGTCGCCGGGGCAGTTGCAATGAAGAAGACAGTGCGCCACCATCGACGATGATGAAGTGGTTCGGCCGGCCTCGGCGACCGGCTGCCGCGCGGGTTGGAGAGCTCGAGATCGCTCTGGAAGTCCGTACTGGTGCCACTGCTGCTGGATCAGTTTGTGCAACGGTTACGCTGCCAGCTCTCTCAGCTCTACAATAAACCACTCTTCACTGCTTACTTTCGCAAAATTTATATCGGCTTACTTGCGACATTATTTCTTACTCTGGCTAATCTTGATTACACCATCTCTCATCCTGTTCGTTCCTTTTACCCTGTTTTGCTTCCATGTAATGCCCTGCTGTTCCTTCACACTATTAAAAATAAAAGAAATACAGAAATACAAATTTTAGCTAGATATAGCTAATAGCTAAAACAGCGCGCGCAGTAGACAAAATATAAACAAGAAAACTAACGAAACAAATAAAACATAGCAGATTCATGTTTCTAGTGTCACGGATGTTTCCTGGTCAAGCACAGGCAGTGCAGGAAGGCAGTAATAATCAATTACGATTAAAGAAAGGACAAGCAAAAGCACACTGGAGATCGGCACTAAGTCACGTAACACTGATGCTGTTTCAGATAGTGCATCGTCTTGAACAAGCATAGAAATTAGGTACTGTTAACGAAATTTTTGCTTTCATTTCAGAAAAAAAAATCTTTAAAAACTTGCCTTCGCATCTAATTATTCACGCTGCTGAGTATGAAAAGTTGAGTATGAAACTAGTGAAATATACAAAATTATGGAAGAGCTTGTTGTTTTCTTGCGTGTCCTTTTATCTGTCCTTGATTTCTTCGTTTGGATTTTTCTTACGTTGGATGCGTTGTTTTTGAACTTATTCCTGTGTGCTTATCACCTCTTGTCTTTCAGCACTGTTCGCGCCGGCATATATATAAGGTATTCCTTACGATAAACTACAAGTTGCAGTCAAGTGTACCCACTGGGATTTATTCATTCTGCGGTGTAGTTGACTTCGTATACGATAGCAGCACACGTCACCAGCAACATTCGTTACGCAAATATTGCTGTGCACAATATCTTATCTGTGCCGAAAGGTGAACTCACTTAAGTGAACATCGAAGCGACTCAGTGCTCCAGGCGTAAAGGCACGTGACTATATTGAGCGACAGTTTTTCTTAACAATGTAGGGAACGTTACAGGGACGGATCGCCTTTAACTGTGTAATACTAACAAATATTTCTCCAAACTACAGCGGCTTACGCTCTGCTCGGCTGCTTCATTCTATTGCTAGTGTAGGAGGCCCCTTCTATGCAAGCTTGTTTTAACAAGATGCGCTTACGAAAGTCATTGTAACCAAGAAACTGTTCTTGCCTCAAGATTCGAAATTTGAAATTTGGTAGCTATGTTAGGATTATGCATTAAATAATGACTATTGTCAATGCATTACGCTTTAAGTGAAAACTAACAACTGAAACCGTGGACAACAAATTGCTGCGCAGGAAGCCAAGGCTTGTTTCGGCTCCGTAAATTTTTCTCCATTGCCAGAAGTAGATTTCATGGTGTACAAGGCACCTCACTTGAAATGAAAAAAGTCGGCCGGATTCCATGCGGGAATAGAGGTAAAGTGAGAAACATGGACACTAGATTTCCTTTGATGCAAATGGAATCAAACAGGCTGCATTGGGTTCAAATTATTTACCAAATGTTTGTTTTGTAGCTCGGGTATTCACAAATTGCCCTCCAATCAGTATTGGCACGACCCCCGGTACAGGTAGTTTCTACAAATCTACACGAATGACCGCAAATAACCTCAAATGTATGCTGCACCTGTTGATAAACTTAGGCAGTTGTGAAAATTATTTATTCAAGAAAGAACATAACATTCTGGCGAAGTCTTATGAGGAGAAAACCAACGTTTCGATGCCTACTCGGAACCTTATTCGGGGTTTCCTGAAAGGGTGAAGAGAACCTCTTTTAATAACATTTTTGGGGGGTCCACCACGCAATTTTCAGTCCAAAATGTTCTAGTCAATCCATGTGCCAAAACCTAGGTAAAGATTACATTATGAACTTATTTAGCACGCGATTTTCATACACGGTTTACGCCTTTCAATAAGATAAAATTATTCCAGCAAAAACAGCTCACTCTCGTCCCTCTTAGGTGCACATCTAAGGGTGAAGACTTAGCATGATCATCTAGGCAAGATCTGTCGGCCATCACAGAAAGCTGAACAACAGAATACGTGACTCGGGGGTAACGTTCCCACTTCAGCAATTCATAAAGGCATCCTGAAGCCCTCCTTACATGTTCGTCATGATTGTTCGTGCTGGAGCTGGGCACGCTCGGCACTACGCATCGAACGGATTTGCCATGTCTCCAAATACGATGGCCCCGGCGTGCCGGGTGCCAAAGCGCGCTGGGGACTCTCGACCGAAATGCGTTGCGGGTACGCCCATTCCACGTAACGCGAAACGGAAACAAGGGCCTTCGACCACCCACCCGGTCGATTGTCATTTTGTCTCCCTCATTTTACGTGTGATTTGTTCTGTTTTCGAACCCACTCTTTTTTGCGAAAATTGTTTGCACGGTTAATACCGATATTTTTCCCTCCGCTACGCTGTACCACCTGCAGTTGATTTTTCTGCTGCTTTAGTTTAACTCTCTGCATGGTTATTATTTCGCTTTTTTGTCGGAGCAGAGAGCATCGACTGGGGGCGCATCGATCCGCAGCTCTGACAGCGCGCGCCCCGTAGCTTCTCAGTAATGCTTGCAGGTAATGCAACAAAGGCAGGAAAGCTATAGAAAAAGAGTTGAAGGCGGAGATATGACAAAGAGGAAATAAAAAGATTCATGACCTGCTGTGTCTGATAAATTTGCGCATTTTTTCCTCTTGCTTTTTTTTCTCTTCTTTTCTCAATTGGCTCTGCATTTATTAGATTGGTCGTGACCATGGGATGATTGATGTCGTTGACTACGTGTTTTCTCTACAGCTCAACAAGCGCTAATAGCCAAACGCGATATTGAGCGCTTTGCTGCTGCATTCACTGTCACTTGACTTGAAGATGTGTTCAGACATGGTCATGTTATAACCGTGGCACGGCAAGCCTTTTCTGTAAACCTATAGTGGCGTTGACCCGCTTAACAGCAGCTATGGCTTCGCAAACACTTTATTACAAAAAAATTACACAGCTAATTTAAGAATGCTTACTTGCTGTGAATAGGAAAAAGTGCACGCGGTGTATTGTGCTGCGGCGATGTGTACTACTCTAATGCTGTGGCCAGCGAAGATGATCTCTTCGCGCCATCCGAATAGAAGTTGATGAAGACGACGATAACTCCCACCCAGTACGAGAGACTGCCAGTTATGTTTACTGAGGTAAACAACAACGACTGCCAGTTAAGCTCACAGGGTTTAGTGCAGCGGAGATGGTGCAGTTCTATAATGAAGCGGCCGGCGAGCTTTATTCAGGGAAATTTTTTCTAGAGCGTAATCGCGCACAAACCTTGAAGGTCATTTAAAGCGGACAACTGGGCTAGTTGGTGATATTTAGATTTAATGCACATGGTACCTAGCGCTAAAGACAAGCACAGAAGAAAAACGCACACTACGAACGCTAGACATGAACTGGTTTTACGACACAGACACATTCAAGATATAGGCAAACATGTACAACAGATCACACCCTAAAGCGCATGTGCAACGGCACCTTCTCGTTCATGAAATACAATTCTTTGGATGACAAATATAACGTTGGGCTGCTTACGCACGACTGTCGTTCCAAGTGAATGAAGCATTTATCATTCACTTACTGGAAGCATTCCTCTTTCACTTGGAACGACAGTCGTGCGTAAGCAGCCAAACGTTATCTTTGTCATCCAAAGAATTGTATTTCATGAATGAGAAGTTGCCGTTGCACATGCGCTTTAGGGTTTGATCCGTTGTACATGTTTGCCTATATCTTGAATGTGTCTGTCTGGAGTAAAACTAGTTGATGTCTAGCGTTCGTGCTGTCCGTTTCTCTTTCTTCTGTTCTTGTCTTTAGCACTAGGTACCATGTGCATTAAACCTTGAAAGTCATGTCAGGACGCAGATATGACCTTGAAGCAGCCCCAATTAGTAAAAATGCAGAAGAAACTTGTGGTGTATGTGGGAATCGAACCCAGGCCTCCGGCATGCGAGGCGAGGTCGTTTCCACTCCGCCACGTATGTTCATTTTTCTTTGTGGCATGGAAGTACATTCGCCCTGGCAAGCTTCAGGCCCGACTAAATGAAGTCTCATTCTGAAACCTGTGTACAAAATCACACCAGCATCCTGTTCTCACTTTGCCTGCAGATCAAATTTTCGCGAGACAAACACATGCATCGAGTAAAGGTAGCCAGGCAGGAGGTCGGTCCGCCACGACTGTTCGACTCTTGGAAGTGAATGACGGCACGTCTAGTGAATGCGCAGATATCCAAGAAACGTATCTTCGCGATATGTACTGAGGCGTGCAGGAATAGTTTAATTATGAGCATGCAAATTAAAGATATCCCAATTAAGCGAGTAGCGAAGTACGCTTCCGGTAAACTTCCTTCGTGCATGGCGTGCAGTCGTAGCGCCATCACGAGGCACCCACTGGGACGCTAACATGCAATGTACGGCATTGGCCCACCAGATCGCGCGCTTGTAGGGAATGCACAGATGTCTTAGCAACGTCTCTTCGAGCTATGTACTCCGGTGTTCATGATGAAAATCGTGATCTGCAATAAAGTTTCATCAACAAAAACCGTGTCTAACCATGAATAAACTTGTCTAACCAAGCATAACCAACCTTTCGCTTCAACTAACCACGTTCAGCCTAGCTGAACAACAGCCGAATTTTTTTCTTTCTTTCTTGACGAGGTCACGCGGTTTTTCGGACCGTCTGACGTGGTCAACGCAGGATTTTCCTTATGAGCCATACATTGCTCCGGAATTGCTAAATGACTGGCGTTTGTCAGTCATTTAATAATGACTGGCACCACAGAAAATTATTACTGGTGACCTCCTTGCACAAGGGGAGGGCCCGTCACCTTCAGATCCGCGCTCTCACGTTATGTAACTGCGACGCAAAAAGAACTGCAACATTAGTTGCCGAACTCAGTAGCACTCTACACTTTAAAAGCATACGACTAGTATGCAACCTAGTATGCGACCTAGTGCAACCTTGTACCTTCCGGCGCGAAAACTCCGCCGAGCGCGTTCATGACAGCGAGACTGGGCTCCATCAGCCTTTTTCTAGACAGTATAGTTCATGGAGGGAAACAATAAGATATAAAGGGTAACCAGAGAAGCAAGCCACAAAGCGCGAAGATGCTGGTTAGAAAGGTGTTCTAACCAACAGCAGAGAGGGGGCCGGTAGAAGAAAATTACGCATGTGCCTTCCTTTATATTCCTCCGGAAAAAAAAATTAATTCAAAAGTCCAACAGCCGTTTTTTTGCGTCTTGCGTCGCTACTCATTTCTTCAACGCGTTCACATTCCGCAACAAAAGCGCGTCAAGAGCACTATTTTAGAGAAACCTTGTTGATGGTGCATTGTTAGCGGAAACAACCTGAAAGAAATTCATTGTTAATAGGGCACTGTGCTTTGTATCTGAATCAATAAATCGCAGAGCTGCTCGAGTTGCATCTGAGCTAACCGCAAGAAAGCAGATAACAAACAGCCATACTTGCAATAGCGCGCGGTGTGATGGACTTGATTATCCGTGTTCAAGTAATCTAACCAATAATCAGTCATAGTAAATTAAGAATATCTTTCAATGTTTGCAGAAAATTACAAACAACAATCGTTTCCGCTGCATCGGACGGTATAGATGTGTTGAGATGTAAATCCATTAATTATCTCGCTGAGATTTCGGACCACTGAGCTCATTCACTAAAGGGTTTTGGAGCTAATTGTATATATCTACCCATAAAAAAATAATCACCTTGCCGTAAAAAGTTATTTGTGACACATTTTAGTTTGCCCACTCTTTTTTTATCGTGAATTTTTTCTTCTTGCAAGTACTTAGCTGAGGGTTATGCACATCGCTGATTTACAGACGATGCTTATTGCCATACATGGGAATGCTTGATACCGGCTCAAACCAGGAGGCAATTCCAGCGCACAGCCGAGTAGACCCACCTTCAGTCTTCGCTATATTCATTAGTTTGTTTGCGCGTGTGCGCGTCGAGCAAGTTGCCTTATTTAAGACAGAATTTTAAAAAGAAATCATATTTTCCTTACGCAACCATAGCACACGCGCCCACAGAGGTTAATCACGTATGATCTTAATATACGCACATTTGTACAAGGCGTTTTAGATAGGAGTTGCAATTTTTTTTTTTCAGAAATAGGCTTTTGGGGCTAAAAGCCAGGATTTTGCTCCATGGTGTTACTAGTGTTTGTGGACCCCACAAAAACGGTGTATCGTCTTAAGTAGTAAGCTGGTTAATTAATTCTTAATAAATAACTTTCTGCCTATTACAGTTAGGTGCCTAGTTGCAATCAGAGATGTGTAGCCGGTTTTTAGCAAAAGGCATATCAGTTTTTATAGCTTCTAAAACGCGATTATCCTCTGCGCTGTGGGTCGACAAATGTTGGCTACGTCGTGCCATAATACATGCGCTTTCGAAAAGCATGCACGCAAAGCAACCTCTCCAGTGCACGCAACTGATCAAAAAGCCAAATTTTGTCGAGACTCGGCGCTAAGGGTAATTGCGTTTTCCAAATTATAAAAGCTGATATAACTATTATTAACGCCCCGCTACAAATCTCTGATTGCAACTAGGCGCCTGACTCTAATAGTTATTAAGTTAATTATTAAAAGTTTATAACCAGCTCACTACTTAAAACGATTCACCGGTTTTCTGGCGTCCGCCAGAACCTTTAATACTATGCCGCAAAAGCCATATTTTTACCCTCAATTGCTGTGTTAGAAAAAAACTGAAAGTCTTTCCTAAAACACGTCGTATAGACTACATTCGTGCTACTCTTCCAGTCTCCACTTTCGGGGAACGACCATGGCACAGATCGCAGCATTTGGTTAGGTAGTATCACTCACCTTGGACGATCACCTGGAAATGGGTTGTGTCTTCGCCGTAGGTATTCCTCGCCTTGCAAGTATACACTCCAGAATCTTCGCGCGTTGCTTGAGGAATTGTGAGCTCGGACTGAAATTCCTCCCCGGATTTTTCTTCCTCCTTCGTTTGATATCTGGAACGGCAAGGAGAGTGTCGGGATTTCACAGCTTGAAAGACGCATAATTAAGCAAGTGACATCCAACAAGCCAAACATCGCTACAATTGAAACAAAGATAGCAAAGAAATCGCATTAAAGCGGTCAAGAGTAGGAAAAATATTCCCTTAATATATCTTCATTACGCATGAAATATCTTGCGAACACAGTGGAATCGAAGCGCATACATCTTCACCACAGTGCAATATCCACTGAATGGAACAAATTTCAAAGTTCAAAACATCAAGACCAGCAAGTTATCACAGCTAATGTTTATGCTCCTTTAAAGTGTATGTGATGATAAGTGGCCGTTCAAACCGCCGAGTACTCAATAAAATTCAAATTTCATCACGATAGCTACCTTCTGTCTAGCAAGCTGCATTATAATATAAATAGCGATCAACTTTTACTTTCGAATATGAAAAAAAAAGCATTCGAATATTCTTGTGAAACGATTTGATACGCTCTTGGAAAAATTTATTTATTTATTTGTTATGTTCTATAGCGCAGCAAGAACTCAGGGCTCAAACACAAGCGCTAACTTCTACTAAGGCTTTATTTGGTGCACACAGAATTTATGCATCAAGATTCTTCATGTATAAATTCTGTTGGCACCAAATAAAGTCTTAGTGGAAGTTAGCGCTCGTGTTTGTCTCCTGAGTTCTTGCTGCGCTATGGACATAACGCATACCCACTAGCCCGAACCATCACCTTGTAAATTTATTGACTTAATTTAGCCTATCTCAAATAGCCGCCATCTGTGGGCACACACATTGTACACATAATATGTTGTTATCACTGCTTTTCGGAAAGCAATTTACTTTTGCTGACTTAAGCTGAAAAGCTTTCGGCAGTGAAATTACATCTGAAAGCAGGAATGTTCAAAGCGCTTTGATATGAAGCGGCTATAATTTACAGAAACAAATGGACCTCATAATTAGTTTCCTTCCACAGGATTACGCGTATAGGCTGTCACGGCACTGTGGAAAACTAATAAGGGGAAGTTAAGTTCACTGCGGTAACCTTGTCAAACTTTTTTTAAACTCATACTTTCGCAATGATATCTTTAAGAATGATCCACAGCTGGAAGCATGTAATGCACTGCAGGCTAGAAGACATTTTTCGCACACAGCTCAAAAATGAGAGAAACTGCTGTGAAAGAAACAACATAGACAATTACAAAATAAATGATAAGTTACCTTTCAGTGTTGAGCGGCTTCTGGTTTTTCTCCCATGAGTAAAATGTCGGTGGATCGCCGACAGCGAGGCACTGAGCTCGGTAGTCTTCACCTTTCTTGAGCAGGAAGCTCCGGTGCTTGACTTCGAACCGCGGTGGAACTGAGTATAACGTGAACGCAATGTAAAGTATTTCCTCTTTACGTGTTCACTCAACTTTATCCTCATGCACATGCTCATTAATGTTGTAGAAAATGAACTGAACTATAATCAGCCTTACTAATGTGTCTTTGAGTTTAAAACCTTGCTTTTCTGTCGTGCACTAGTACAGGAGTAGATCTAAAGTCTCTAATTTGCGTATGACATAGTCATCGACTAAAAAAATCTCAGCTTCGTGATTGCGTATTATGCCCTCTCATTCAGTACGCGCCGTACTGATCATTATCGTTGAAAGAAAAATACATCTACAAACCTGCCCTTGATATTTTCTCTGTCCCGTACTTATATTGGTGTAAGCATATAAACTGCTTAAAACTGGAAGCCTATAGAGTTTTTTTTTTATTTGTCATACTTGTCAGTATTTGTGTATGGGAAACAAAGCAACGTTGGGACACCTGTAGTGTGTCGCGTGGTTATAGCAAAAAGAAACCTGGAGTGCCGAGCATACTTTCGGGTCAGGACATGAGCGACAAGGTTTCTGAAAACTGAAAGATTTGTCCTCAAGTAGCCATTCTGTAATAATCCTTGTCCCGACTCACCAAACATGCCGTAAATTGACCAGCGTAAATAAAAAAAAAGTAATAGCAGAGTAGGGACTGTTACGCTGCAGTTTGACGGAAGAACCAAGCAACACTGCTAACAAGTACGGAAGTTAACGCAGCGTAACGGGAGGTTTGTTTCCGCACGTACGCAAAGTTTTGAAAAAAGAACTTGTCTGGTACGCAAATAAAGAACTGGTGCTGTGCAAAGCGGAGCGTGACAAAGGACGCACTCGCGAAGCAACGAGATCAAAGCCAGGCGCTTCAATCGTCAGCGGCGGGAACTGATGCTTGTGGTAATATTTACCCTGCACTTTGAGAAAGACCAGTTTGCTGATACCCGGTCCGATGCCGTTGTGTGCCTCGCACAAATAGAAGCCCCGGTCGGATTCTTCCACTTCGCGAATCAGCAGGCTGCCATTGATGAAATGATGGTTACGAAAGTTGTAGTGGATATAGGAGAAGTTCCGGGGCTGGCTTCCTAGTAAAAATGGACAGAAAAAGGCAGCAGTCATACACTAAATTGTTAAATTCATAGTAACCAGAAACAATACCTCTCATGTTAAAGGAGTGAATGCGAATGCGGAGAAAACGAAAGAAGGAAGCATGAAAATACACGGCGTTAAGTTTCCCAAAATCTGAAGCGAAGAAAAACAATTCTTGTAAGTGAGAAGATAGACGCATGAACCTAGAAGTTCAGACGCACACACACATACGCAAACAAAAAAACACAGAGTAGTATCCATGCTTTAGAAAGAAAACAGTTTTTATAA